>NW_025186972.1:0-1190 GCF_004010195.1 Chiloscyllium plagiosum | reverse complement strand
TCCTTCTCCTTCTTCTTTCTTCCTCTCTCTGTAGGGCAGCTGGTCTAGGGATAGTCACCTTCAAGGAGAGTCCTTGCACATACACTCAAATTAGGCAAACACCCGGGTGGCCAGTGACAAACACTGCCCTTCATATCAAAGGGCAGTGCTATGTGATCAAAACAGTGAAGGGGAGGGTAGGGACTAAATCAAAATATAGTTGGAGAATTCCCTGTTTATATATTTTTTTCTTGTACATTAGACAGTACTGTTACATACAAAAGTGCAGACAATACAGACCCAGCAAGCCCCCAACCCTCCCATCAACTCCTGTTTTTTTTTTCTTTTTTTTTCTCTTTTTTCTTTTTCTTTTTTTTCTTTTATCCCCAGCACCCATGGTGTGTGTGCAGGTGTGAGACACAGTGAAAGACACAAAGTGCACGAATCTTTATTCAAATTCCACCACCAAGAAGATAGGAAAACACCCGGGTGGCCAGTGACAAACACTGCCCTTCACATCAAAGGGCAGTGCTGTGTGATCAAAACAGTGAAGGGGAGGGTAGGGACTAAATCAAAATAGAGTTGGAGGGAGAAATAATGCACTCGACTCCCTGCAGCACCCACCTGTCCATTCCTGATATTTTTTTTTCCTTGTTAATTTCCTTTTTTTTCCTGTTTTTTTCATTTTTTCTCTATTTTTTAACCCCCACACTACCACCTAAGTGCGGTAGAGCTTATTTTATCCCCAGCACCCATGGTGTGTGTGTGTGCAGGTGTGAGACACAGTGAAAGACACAAAGTGCACAAATCTTTATTCAATTTCCACCACCAGGAAGATAGGAAAACACCCGGGTGGCCAGTGACAAACACTGCCCTTCACATCAAAGGGCAGTGCTGTGTGACACTCCTGTTTATATATATATATATTTTTTTCCACGAATCTTTATTCAAATTCCACCACCAGGAAGATAGGAAAACACCCGGGTGGCCAGTGACAAACACTGCCCTTCACATCAGAGGGCAGTGCTGTGTGATCAAAACAGTGAAGGGGAGGGTAGGGACTAGATCAAAATAGAGTTGGAGGGAGAAATGATGCACTCCACTCCCTGCAGCACCCACCTCTCCATTCCTGATTTTTTTTGTTTTTTTTGCTGTGTGATCAAGACATTCCCTTTTTTTTCCTTTTCTTTTTCTTTTTTCAGTGAAAGACA
>NW_025186971.1:0-2998 GCF_004010195.1 Chiloscyllium plagiosum | reverse complement strand
GATCTGACGTATTGAGGGAGCACTTTCTGCGGTATGGAGGGAGAAATATCTGAGGTACTGAGGGAGTAATTTCTGAGGTATTGAGAGAGCACTTTCAGAGGCATTGAGGGAGCAATTTCTGAGGTCCTGATGGAGCACTTTCTGAGGTACTGAGGGAGCACTTTCTGAGGTACTGAGGGAGCACCTTCTGAGGTATTGAGAGCACATTATCTGATGTACTGAGGGAGAAATATCTGATGTAAAGAGAAAGCACTATCTGAGGTATTGAGGGAGCAAAATCTGAGGTATTAAGGGAGTACCATCTGAGGTACTGAGGGAGCACTACCTGAGCTATTGAGGGTGCACAATCTGATGCACTGAGGAAGCAATACCTGACGTATTGAGGGAGTACTAAGTGAGGTCTTGAGGGAGCACCTTCTGTGTTTTGAGGAAAGACTATCTGTGGAATTATTGGAGCACTTTCTGAGGTACAGAGGGAGCACTTTCTGAAGTATTGAGGGTGCACTATCTGAGGGGCTGAGAGAGCACTTTTTGATATATTGAGGGAGCACTATCAGTCGTACTGAGGAAACACTATCTGAGGTACTGAGGGAGCACTTTCTGAGGTATTGAGGGAAAAGTATCTGAGGAATTGAGAGCACATTATCTGATGTACTGAGGGAGAAATATCTGATGTAATGAGGAAGCACTATCTGAGGTATTGAGGGAGCACTATCTGAGGGATGAAGGGAGTACTATCTGAGGTACTGAGGGAGCACTACCTGAGCTATTAATGGTGCACAGTCTGATGCACTGAGGAAGCGCTATCTGAGGTATTGAGGGAGTACTAAGTGAGGTCTTGAGGGAGCACTTTCTGTGTTTTGAGGAAACACTATCTTTGGTATTATTGGAGCACTTTCTGAGGTACAGAGGGAGCACTTCCTGAAGTATTAAGGGAGCACTATCTGAGGGGCTGAGAGAGCACTTTTTGATATATGGAGGGAGCACTTTCTGAGGTACTGAGGGAGCACCTTCTGAGGTACTGAGGGAGCACTATCTGAGGTATTGTGGGAGTACTAACTGAGGAAAAGAGGGGGCACTATATGGGTTTTGAGGAAGCACTATCTGAGGTAATGTGGGTGCACTTTCTGAGGTATTGAGGGAGCACTCTCTGAGGTACTGAGGAAGCACATTTTGAGATATTGATGGAGCATCTTCTGAAGTACTGAGGGAGTACTTTCCGAGGTACATGAGAGCGCATTTTCTGAGGTATAGAGGGAGCACTGTCTGAGGTATTGAGGGAGCACATTCTGAGTTACTGAGCGAGCGCTATCTGAGGTATTGAGGGAGTACTATCTGATGTAATGAGGAAGCACTATCTGAGGTATTGAGGGAGTACTAACTGAGGTATTGAGGGAGCACTTTCTAGGTTTTGAAGAAGCACTATCTGAGGTAATAAGGGAGCACTGTCTGAGGTACTGAGGGAGTACTAACTGAGGTACTGAGGGAGCACTTTCTAGGTATTGAGGGAGCACTATCTGAGGTACTGAGAGAGCACTTTTTGAGATATTGAGGGAGCACTTTCTGATGTACTGAGGAAGCACTATCTGATGCATTGAGGGAGAACAATCTCGGGTACTGAGGGAGCACTATCTGAGTTATTGAGGGAAAACTATCAGATTTACTGTGGAAACACTATCTGAGGTATTGAGGGAGCACTTTCTGAGGTATTGAGGGAAAACTATCTCAGGAATTGAGAGCACATTATCTGATGTACTGAGGGAGAAATATGTGATGTAATGTGGAAGCACTATCTGAGGTATTGAGGGAGCACTATCTGAGGTAATAAGGGAGCACTTTCTGAGGTATTGAGGGAGAACTATCTGAGATATTGATGGAGAACAATCTGACGTATTGAGGGAGCACTTTCAGAGGCATTGAGGGAGCACGTTCTGATGTACTGATGGAGCACTATCTGAGGTACTGACGTAGCACTGTCTGAGGTATTGAGGGAGCACTGTCTGAGGTACTGAGGGAGCACAGTCTGAGGTACTGAGGAAGCACTGTCTCAGGTACGTAGGGAGCACTGTCTGAGGTACTGAGGGAGCACTATCTGAGGTACTGAGGAAGCACTATCTGAGGTGAAGCACTATCTGAGGTATTGAGGGAGCACTGTCTGAGATACTGAGGGAGCACTACCTGAGGTTCTGAGGAAGCAGTGTTTGAGGTATTGTGGGAGCAATGTCTGTGGTACTGAGGGAGCACTATCTGAGGTACTGAGGAAGCACTATATGAGGTATTGAGGGAGCACTGTTTGAGGTACTGAGGGAGCACTATCTGAGGTACTGAGGAAGCACTATCTGATGTACTGAGGGAGCACTTTCTCAGGTGTTAAGAGAATACTAAGTGAGGTCCTGAGGGAACACATTCTGTGTTTTGAGGAAACACTTCTTGAGGTATTGAGGGAGAACTATCTAATGTACTGAGGGAGTAGTACCTGAATATTGTGGGAGCAGAATCTAAGGTATTGAGGGAGCTCTCTCTGAGCTATGAAGGGAGTACTATCTGAGGAACTGAGGGAGAACTATCTGAGGTGCTGAGATAGCCCTATCTGTTGTACTGTGGAAGCAATCTCTGAGGTATTGAGGGACCACATTCTGAAGTATTGAGGGACCACTATCTGAGGTACTGAGGGAGCACATTTTGAGATATTAAGGGAGCATCTTCTGAGGTACTGAGGGAGAACAATCTGAGGTATTGAGGGAGCACTTTCTGAACTATTGAGGGAGCACTTTCTGATGTACTGAGGGAACACTTTCGATGGTACTGAGGGAGTACTTTCTGAGGTACATGAGAGAGCACTTTCTGAGCTATTGAGGGAGCACTGTCTGAGGTACTGACGGAGCACTTTCTGAGCTATTGAGGGAGCACTGTCTGAGGTACTGAGGGAGCACTATCTGTGGTATTGAGCGAGAACTATCTGATGCATTGAGAGCACATTATCTGATGTACTGAGGGA
>NW_025186970.1:0-2998 GCF_004010195.1 Chiloscyllium plagiosum | reverse complement strand
TCTTTTATTCTGAACTTAAAAACCTGCATTTTTTTAGAATCCCTACATTGTGGGAGCAGGCCATTTGGCCCATCAAGTTCCCTTCGACCGTCCAATGAGCATCTCACCCAGACCCACACACCGACATTTCCCATGGCTAACCCACCTGGTATGTACACCCCAGGACACTAACACGGTCAATCCTCACAACCTGCACATCATTGGACTGTGGGAGGAAACCTGAGCACCTGGGGGAAACCCACATAGACACGGGGAGAATCTGCAAACCCCACACTGACAGCCACCCAAAGGTGGGATCGAATCCAAGCCCATGGCGCTGTGAGGTAGCAGTACTATCCATCAAACCACCATGCCACCCTAATTATCTGTGTACTGCTGCTGAGATCCTTTTGTTACTGGACTCAAATTAAATTCTTGTTTTTCAAGTAAGAGATGATGTCTTTATCTTTCAAACAAAAATGTGTATCACATGTTTATACGTATTGATATTTGTTTGTAAAATTTATGCCTATTCTGCAATTATTAGATTTCTAATCATTTGTGGTAATCTCCATTTTTATTGGTTTCATCCATAAATTTACAATTTTTTTCAAATCCAAACTCTAAGTGAATAATAAAAATTATGAACAATTGTGATGTATCTCCTGATGCCAAACTCAAGAGCACCTTTGGAGAGACTCAGGATCGGATTAAGTATGACCCTGAGGTAGTTCACAAACATTGAGTGGAATTAAATAAGTCTAGAATACAGTATCAATGTGAATTCACAGGAAGGGTTAAATTCAGTTTAAAATAACTACACTGAGAGATTCTCAAGCCCTCTCCCAACATTTTCTCTAAAAATGGTGTCAGTTTCCAATACATGATAGTCATTGCTTACAATGCCCAGCTAAACACAACACTCACCAAATCTGATGGAGGAAAGTGAAGTCCTGGGAACTTGTCAGCTTCTATTCTTTGAATGTGAGCAAAGTAATTTGGCGTTGAGAAGGATTGCTTTCCTCCTTCAATTTCTATCTCTGCGAGTATTCTCTCCAGTGTTGTACTACAACAGAAACGCAATTTAATAAAAGCAGAAAGTGCTGGAAATATTCAGCCTGGCAACATCTATGCAGTGAGCAACATGTACGTGGCTCCACAATAAAAAGTAAAGGGTCACCCCCACAAGCTCATAACCAGAGGGACCTTGTTGATGACACATGTAGGATTTTCCAGGGGACATGCTGTAAAATGCTTTAATAAATCCAGGACAACATACCGTGGATTATTAAGTAAATGATGAAATGAAGCAAGATATATTTCTCATACTGTGAGCCTTGGGGGTGCTCAGAGTCTGGCAGCCAGCATTCCCAGGGACTGGGCATGTGTGTCAGGCACTAACCATTTTAATCACGGGTTAGTGCGATCAATCAGGGAGCGTTAAACAGACAAAATGGGAGCTTTAAAAAGGTGAACATGTAAAGAAATTCTCATGATATTGCAAATGCCCCCACTCCATCAGCAATGTTAACAGACCTGCTAACCACTGCCGACATGGAACCTGACCTTGATGGGTGGAAATTCTCCTGAACCAGAGTCTGAACCAGGAACATAGGGAAAGGAGAGAAGTACCCAACACGTGACAAAGGGTAAGCACCTGACCCCCACGCAACATTCATATGAACGCTTGCTCGTAGATGTTCAATTTAATCACCGGGCTTAAACTGGAATTGTACATTAATTGGAGGTGAAAATTAGACGGTGTCTATAATAGAAGCTGATGAGCAACAAGTTTGAAAATCACAGAACTCCTGCAGTGCCACATGGCCCATTGAGTCTGCACCAACCAGACAGTCAGCCAAGGCTGGAATTGAACTGAGATAACTGGTGCTGGGAGGCAGCAGTGCTAACCACTGTGTGACCAATCAATCCCACAGATTCTGTTCTCAGATGAACATCACATTTTATGAGCACTGATACCTACCTGTCAGGAATGACACCATCACATTGCGCTAGGAATTTGTTCACTGAATCAGAGTTGCAAAGATGTGCAGGTCAGGTGAATTGGCCATGCTAAATTGCCCGTAGTGTTAGGTAAGGGGTAAATGTAGGGGTATGGGTGGGTTACGCTTCGGCGGGTCGGTGTGGACTTGTTGGGCCGAAGGGCCTGTTTCCACACTGTAATGTAATGTAATCTAATCTAATCTAATCTAATCTAATCTAATCTAATCTAATCTTTTTCCCCCTGGAAAGCAGTTGCTGCATCATGTCAAGGCACATTTGGTTGGGATCCAAATTCTGGGGAGTGGGATTGTTACCTGCACGATGACAGAATATGAAGGAGATAAAATATAAGCAAGTAAAATGGTTTGAACTTTATCAGGAGTAATACAGGAAACAACAAGAAACTCCCCAAAACTCGCAACTAGAATTGGGGAATTGGAAACCTTTGTTCAGATGTTTCTTTGAAAGGAGGAGAGGGTGTTTAGTCATCAGCCCGTCGGTAATGTCAGAAAGGGCTCTTTATTTATTTATTCATTTGTGGGATGTGGGCGTCGCTGGCTGGCCAGCATTTATTGCCCGTCCCCAGCTGCCCTTGAGAAGGTGGGGGTGAGCTGCCTTCTTGAACCAATCCACCTGCTGTGGGTTGACCCCCAATGCCATTAGGGAGGGAATTCCAGGATTTTGACCCAGCGATGGTGAAGGAATGGCGATATATTTCCAAGTCACGATGGTGAGTGGCTTGGTGGGAAATATGCAGGTGGTGGTGTTCCCATGTCTGTGCTGCCCTTGTCCTTCTCGATGGAAGTGGTTGTGGGTTTGGAAGGTGCTGACTGAGGATCTTTGGTGAATTTCTGCGGTGCATCTTGTAGATAGTTCACACTGCTGCTACAGAGCATCAGTGATGGAGGGAGTGGATGCTCTTAGATTTAGTGCGGAGTAAGCGGGCTGCTTTATCCTGGATGGTGTCAAGCTTGTTGAGCATCTTTGGAGCCGCACTCATCCAGGTAAGTGGGGA
>NW_025186969.1:0-2998 GCF_004010195.1 Chiloscyllium plagiosum | reverse complement strand
CTGTACATGGGTGAATGAGAATACACTCTGTACTAAGGTGCACTAGAATACTCTCTGTACATGGGTGCACTAGAATTCTCTCAATAATAGGGTGAACTAGAATACACTCTGTACTAGGGTGCACTAGAATACTCTCTGTACATGGGTACACCAGAATACTCTCAATAATAGGGTGAACTAGAATACTCTCTCTACTAAGATGCTGTCGAATACTCTCTGTACACGGGTGCACTAGAATACTGTCTGTACAAGGGTGAACTCGAATATTCTCTGCTCTAGGGTGCACTAGCATACTGTCTGCACTAGGGTGCACCAGAATAATCTTTGTTCTCGCGTGCACAAGAATACTCTCTGTATTAGGGTGCACTAGAATACTCTCTATACATGGGTACACTAGAATACTCTCAATAATAGGGTGAACAAGAATACTCTCTGTACTCGGGTGCACCAGAATACTCTCTGTACTAGAGTGCACCAGAATACTCTCTGTACTAGGGTGCACCAGAATACTCTCTGTACTAGAGTGCACTGGAATACCTTCTGCACTAGGGTGCACGAGAATTCTCTCTGTATTGGGGTGCTCTAGAATACTCCCTACGAGGGTGCACTAGAATAATCTCGGTACTAGCGTGCACTAGAGTACATTCTGTATTAGGGTGCACTAGAATTCTGTCTGTACTAGGGTGCACAAGAATACTCTCTATACCCGGGTACACTATAACAATCTCTGTGCTAGAATCCTCTCTGTACGAGAATGAACTAGAATACTGTCTGCTCTAGGGAGCACTAGCATACTGTCTGCACTAGGGTGCACTAGAATAATCTTTGTTCTCGGGTGCACTAGAATACTCTCTGTATTAGGTTGCACTAGAATATTCTCTGTACTAAGGAGTACTAGAACACTCTCTGTACTAGGGTGCACGAGAATACTCTTGTACTAAGGAGCACTAGACCACTCTCTGTACTAGGATGCATGAGAATACTCTCTGTACTAAGGTGGACTTGAATACTCTCTGTACATGGGTGCACTAGAATACTCTCAATAATAGGGTGCACTGGAACACTCAATAATAGGGTGTACTAGGGTTACGAGAATGCTCTCTGTACTAAGGTGCACTAGAATACTCTCTGTATATGGGTGCACTGGAATACTCTCAATAATAGGGTGAACTAGAATAATCTCTGTACATGGGTGCACTAAAATACTCTCTGTACTCGGGTGCACTAGAATACTCTCTGTACCCAGGTGCACTAGAATACTCTCTGTACCAGTGTGCACCAGAACACTCTCTGCACTGTGGTGCACCAGAATACGCTCTGTATTAGAGTGCACTGGAATACTTTTTGCACTAGGGTGCACTGAAATACTCTGTGCACTAGGGTGCTCTAGAACTCACGCAATAATAGGGTGAACTAGAATACTTTCTGCACTAGGGTGCACCAGAATACTGTCTGTATTCAGGTGCACTAGAATACTCTCTGTTCTAGGGTGCACCAGAATACTCTCTGTACGAGAGTGCACTGGAATACTCTCTGTACTAAGGTGCACTAGAACACTGTCTGTACTAGGGTGCATTAAAATACTCTCTGTACACGGGTGCACTAGAATACTCTTGTACTAAGGAGCACTAGAACACTCTCTGTACTAGGGTGCACGAGAATGCTCTCTGTACGAAGGTGCACTAGAATACTCTCTGTACCCAGGTGCACTAGAATACTGTCTGTACCAGTGTGCACCAGAACACTCTCTGCACTGGGGTGCACCAGAATACGCTCTGTATTAGAGTGCACTGGAATACTTTTTGCACTAGGGTGCACTGAAATACTCTGTGCACTAGGGTGCTCTAGAACTCTCGCAATAATAGGGTGAACTAGAATACTTTCTGTACTAGAGTGCACTGGAATACTTTCTGCACTAGGGTGCACTGAAATACTCTGTGCACTAGGATGGGCTAGAATACTCTCTGTACGAGGGTGAACTTGAATACTCTGTGTACTAAGGTGCACTAGAACACTCTCTGTACTAGGGTGCATTAAAATACTCTCTGTACACGGGTGCACTAGAATACTGTCTGTACAAGGGTGAACTAGAATATTCTCTGCTCGAGGGTGCACTAACATACTGTCAGCACTAGAGTGCACTAGAATACTCTCTGCACTAGGGTCCACCAGAATAATCTTTGTTCTCGGGTGCACTAGAATACTCTCTGTACTAGGGTGCACCAGAATACTCTCTGTACATGCGTGCACTAGAATACTCTCTGTACATGCGTGCACCAGAATACTCTCTGTACATGGGTGCACTAGAATACTCTCAATAATAGGGTGAACTAGAATACTCTCTGTACACGGGTACACTAGAATACTCTCAATAATAGGGTGAACTAGAATACTCTCTGTACTCGGGTGCACCAGAATACTGTCTGTACTAAGGTGCACTGGAATACTCTCTGTACATGGGTGCACCAGAATACTCTCAACAATAGGGTGAACTAGGATACTCTCTGTACTCGGGTGCACCAGGATAATGTCTGTACTCGGGTGCACTGGAATACTCTCTGTACATGGGTGCACCAGGATATTGTCTGTACTCGGGTGCACTAGAATACTCTCTGTACTCGGATGCAACAGAATTCTCTCTGCTCTAGGATGCACTGGCATACTGACTGCATTAGGGTGTACAAGAATACTCTCTGCACTAGGGTGTACCAGAATAATCTTTGTTCTCGGGTGCACGAGAATACTCTCTGTATTAGGGTGCACAACAATACTCTCTGTACCAAGGTGCACTAGAATACTCTCTGTACATGGGTGCACCAGAATACTCTCAATTATAGGGTGAGCTAGAATACTCTCTGTACTAAAGTGCTGTCGAATGCTCTCTGTGCACGGGTGCACTTGAATACTGTCTGTACAAGGGTGAACTAGAATACTCTCTGCTCTAGGAAGCACTAGGGTGCAAAAGAATACTCTCTGCACTAGGGTGCACCAGAATACT
>NW_025186968.1:0-2998 GCF_004010195.1 Chiloscyllium plagiosum | reverse complement strand
GGTTTCCAGCATCTGCAGTCATTGTTTGTACCTATTCAGCCCCTCAGTCCTGTTCTACCTGCTCAAGGTTTCCTTCCCTACCCCAGCAACTTCCAAAATAAAAACAGAACACTGAAAATGCTGGAAATGTGTTGGATGAACTCAGCAGGTCTGGCAGCATTTGTTGAGAGAGATAGAGTTAATTTCTAATATACACTTTGCAAGCCCTCTTCAGTTCTGTAGAAAAGCCATTTCAGACTCAAAATGTGAACTCTTTCTTTCCCCACAGATGCTGCCAGACCTACTGAGTGTCTCCAGTCCCCATCCTTGGTTATATCCCAGGTTTTTATATCTGACCTGGCACTAGAGCAGAATCGGAACACCCTGAAGGGACAGAATCAAGATGCAAGCCCACATCTGTCAATCCTGCAATCTTGAACCAGTACCTTCAAACTATGGAATCATAAAGTCAGGAAGATTACTTAATGCTGTAATGTGTATGCTTGTCATAAATTGGGTTTTATAAAAACACGGATTTACTTAAGAACTTATCTTCACTCCAAAGCATTCCTTTACAACTTCGCATTATGATCACCAAAAAAAAGCAAAAAGGACATGATTAATGAATTAATTGGTTAACGTTTGGGGTCTCATATTATTTTTCTGCCAACTTCACCATTGTTCGATTTACTATTAATTACAGACTGTGGTAAATAAATTATTTGCTGGAAACCCTGCTGGTCATAAATTCTGTCAATAAAAGCACATCAGTTTAGTCAGGGTCATTAATGGAATTAATGGCACGTTTACAAACTTGACTGAAAGCTTCAGACAATAAAAAGTAGAACATAATGATAAATGTGAAAACTTCTGCTTAACAGCAGTCATTACTCAAGTTCCAAGTCCCTTATTGTTTAAATTATTCATCAAAGACGTGGGAGAGAACTTCATGTCTTGTAGACATTACTGGTGACACCTAGTCTGTTTGACTTGAACTGGTGGCAAGCAAATGAATCAGGAATCATTACCTTGATGTTAATGTAGATCTGTGTAAGATTCTGTACTGTAGACTAGATACCCGGAAAACATGTGTTCACACAAACATGGTACCCTCAGGGACCTTCTGAAAATGTCCCCAATTTTGACTGAGAGACTTTGGAGGATTCTGACACATGGATCTGAGCAGTTAAGTGAGAAATGGTAGGGGGATTAAAATCTGTATTAATTTGTGGTGAACTGACATTGCCATCATTAGCCATCACTGACTAACAAGTGTGATGGTCCACCTAGGAAATTCCCTGTCACTGCTCCTGGATTCTGTGGGTTCTTGCGTGGCTGATTAGCCCAATCCAAAAACCACCTCTCCAGAAACATATTTGGAAGGTGTTACTGGGAGATGGGATTGATCCTTGTCCTTGAGATCACAGACATTCCTTTGTCCGGTTTTTTTGCCGTACTTCTCTTGCTGAATGTTCTCAAAGAATTGTGTCCCTTCATACAGGAGCTTCCTCCAAGTCAATTCCTTCTGAACAAGGGTCTCCCATGTGTCAGCACCTACATTACATTTTTTGAGGGAAGCCCTCAGGCCGTCTTTGTAATCCTCCCTTTTTCCTCCTCTCATTCGAGTGCTTTCCTTGATCGAGGCGAAGATGATTTGTTTTTCGCAGATGCACTCAGGCACCCAAAGCATATAGCAGGCCCAGCAGAGTTGGTTTTGGGTAAATCATGGCTTTGATGTTGGTGCTCTTGGCTACTTCAAGGATATTGACATTAATACATCAGCTGTGAGGACAGGTGCAAAGAATCCACCTCAAACAGCATTGATGGTACCTCAAGGCAGCGTCAATACATAGTCCATATTTCAGAGCCAAATAGAAAATTCAGCAGGATGACTGTCTTATTTATAAGCACCTTGGTATGAGTGCGATATCATGGTTATGGAATATACTCAGACTTAGTCAAAAAGAGAAAGGAGTAAGGTTTAGGAAACTGAAAACAGACAGAGTCTTTGAAGAATACAAAGATAGCAGTAAAGAACTCAAACAAGGAATGCGGAAGGCTAAGAGAGGCTTTGAAATGTCCTTGTCAAACAGGATTAAGGAAAATCCAGGGCATTTTATACAGACAGAAGGAGTGGAAAGCTACGTCCACACAGGGACAAAGGAGGGAATTTATGCATGGAGCTGGAGAAACTGGGTGAGGCCCTTAGTGAATGGTTTGCATTGGTATCCACAAAGAAGAAGGACATGGTGGATGTTGAGTCTAGGGAGGGGGTATTCTAGGGCACATCAATATAAAAAAAGAGGAGAGATTGGTTGTTTTGAAAAAAATTCAGGTAATTAATGCCCCAAGACATGATGGGATCTATACCAGAATGCTGAGGGAGGCAGGTGTGGAACTTGCTGGAAACTTATGTGAAATCTGTACCTTTTCAGTCACAGAAGAGGTCCCAGAGGAGTGAGAATAGCCAACATTGTTCGTTCTTTAAGAAAAGCAACAGTGTTAATGCAGGAAATCATAGGCTTATGGTAGTGGTAGGTAAATCATGGGAGAAGATTCTTAGAGATGGGAGTTTCTCACATTTGGAAAAATATGGGGTTAATAATAATAGGCAGCATGGATTTGTACAGGGAAGGTAGTGCCTCACAAACATGGTTGAGGGCAGGGTACCACATGTTGCTCAAATGGACTTCATGGCAGGCTAATATAAAAGGTGAAGTCACATGGGATCTGTGGTGAGCTGGTAAGGTGAATATAGAACTGGCTTGGTTACAGAGAGACAGAGTAGTGGCGGAAGGGTATTTTTCTGACTGGTGATCTGTAACCAGTGGTGTTCCACAGGGATCAATACTGGGACCCCTGTTATTTGTACTATATATAAATAATTTGGTATAGAATAAGGTGACCTGATTAGTAAGTTTGTGGATGACACAAAGATTGGAGGAGCTCCTGATAATGAGGAGGATTGCCAAAGCATACGATTAAATTAGATTCCCTACAGTGTGGAAACAGGCCCTTC
>NW_025186967.1:0-2998 GCF_004010195.1 Chiloscyllium plagiosum | reverse complement strand
ATCGTATGTTAGGCCGACCATTCCAGGGATCATTAATGCGAATCTCCACTGGACACGTTCCAGTGCCAGTATGTCCTTCCTGAGGTGTGGGGCTCAAAATTGGACACAGTATTCTAAATGGAGCCTAACTAGAGCTTTATGAAGTCTCAGAAGCACATCGCAGCTTTTATATTCCAACCCTCTTGAGATAAATGACAACATTACATTCGCTTTCCTTCCCTGAAGGACAGCGGTGAGCCTGTTGGGCTTTACAATGATTGACAGTGGTTACATGGTCATTAGTGGGATGGCTTTTTCAAAACAAAAACATTGAATTTGCATTCCACCATTTGCCTGATGGGTATCTGACCCCATGACTGTCGAACATTAGTGTGGAGGAGCTTGGGATTGCTAGTCCAGTGATATCACCACTACGTGACCACCTCCACGTAACTGAAGGCAGTATTTTAGAATTTTTTAAAAATTTCAACTGTAAATATTGATTTGCTTTGCAGCAAAGTGTAAAGTCTGGCGAAAGTTGGTTTGTCTAATACGGGTATGAAGGACCTTTTTGCTTGTTTCTGAGCTCTGGTTTAGCACCTCTGGCAAACCAATGGGAAGCACTCAGCAGTGAAAACAGCATCTGCTTACAAGCGGCTGCAAAGTGTGAGGATGGATTAGCTTGTACCGTTCAGGTTACAATGTTGACAACAACCAGGGATTTATTAATTCACTGCTCAATCTAAACACTGGCCCTTCACCTGTGTAATTGGGAGGAAAATCTAAACAAGACTTAATGGCTTCAAGGTTTTCCTCACTTTGCTAGTCATAGTGGTGTCAAGTCAGAATTATTACGGTGAGTTTGTCAGAGTTTAAGTGCATGCCACATTGGTATTCTGCACTCAGCAGAGATCTCATGGTGAAAGGTCTGCAAGCTATAAATTGGATTGGGTCAGTTTTGTGATTGTAATGTTTTTTAACAAATGGTCCAGAAACTCATTTAGAACAGAAACACTCTTAGTTACCCGTGGGGAGTGGGTATCGCTGGCTGGGCCACATTTATTGCCCGTCCCTAGTTGCCCCTTGAGAAGGGGGGGTTGAGCTGCCTTCTTGAACCACAGCAGTCCAGATGCACTGAGTTGACACACAATGCCCTTTGGGAGGGAGTTCCAGAATTTTGAAAGGCAACAATGTTTAATCCTGGAATGGGAAAAGGCAGCAGTTATCACTTTGCACTCCAGTCCTGCATAGATCAAACTCATATTAAAATGAAAACAAAAGCCATCTGACATGGTGGCTCAGTGGGGTGCACTACTGCCTCACAGTGCCAGGCACCTGGGTTCAGTTCCACCTAAGAGAGACAGTCTGTGTGGACTTTGCATGTTCTCCCTGTCTCTGCATAAGTTTTCTCTGGCTGTTCTGGTTTCCTCCTGCAGTTTCAGGGGGTTCGCCATACTAAAATGCTTATTGCATCCAGGTTAGGTGGCTTAGCCACGTGTAATGCAGAGTTATGGGGATTGGGGTCTAAGTTACATGCTCCTTGGAGGGTCAGTGCAGACTCAATAGGTCAAATGGCCTTGCTCTCACACTGTAGGGATTCTATGATACTATCCCTAAGAAGATTACGGAATTGCTGTTTGTGGGAGCTTGCTATGCACAAGATGGCTGACATGTTTCCCACCTTAATACAGCAATGGGGTGAATGTCTCAGAATCGGTATAAGCTATTTAGGACTGAGACAAGGAGACATTGAATGGTGAATCCTATAAATGCTCTACCTCAGCAGCTCAGTCAGTGAGCAAGACAGAAAGCAATAGTTTTCTGGGAATTAATGGATTTGGGGTTAGGACTGCAAAGTGAAGTTGAGGTAAAATGTCAGTTGGCAGCTCAGATCCTATGGGCCAAAAGGTCTCTTCTATACTGTTTGATTCCATGAATCTATGATCAGCCATGATCACAGTGCGTAGCAGAGCCGGGGCGGAATGCCTTCTCCTGCTCCTATTTCTGATGTTCTTCTCAATTTGTTTGCCCTTCCCCGAAACTGTAAACCCACACAACCCGGGGAGTTAAAATCCCGGGGTCTCCAACAAGATGATCGAACTGTCTGCCGAGTCACTGGGGAATCTCCCTTGGCAACACTGAGATGTGTTTTGTTCATCTAATTGCCTTCCACCCACACAAATAATGTCAGCCATAAATAAAATTATTATGCAACAGAAATCTATTTGCGCTGCTTGTAGCTGTCTCCTGTCAGTTCACTCATATTTCACTGTCCTGGCAGAGCTGCTTTGCTCTTTATGCAACAAAGGAACATGTAGCAAGATGTGATCAGATACCCACAGCCCTGCTCTTTGCTGCTGACTGCCTGAGACTGAGGTCACATATCCCTGCATCGAGTGGTTCTGCAGCTTTCTTGCCTCTCTGCTTGAGCTGCACACCAGTGACCTTACTACCTCACTGCGCAGAATGACAACATTCAGCCCAATCAGTCCCAAAGGGCATACCCTCTAGACCCAGCTCCCTGGAGTAACCCTGCATTGACCAGGCTTAAACTTAACATCCCTGCACACTATGGGGTAATTTAGCATGGCCAATCCATCTTAACCTGATTTGGAGATGCCGATGTTGGACTGGGGTGTACAAAGTTAAAAATCACACAACACCAGGTTATAGTCCAACAGGTTTAATTGGAAGCACTAGCTTTCGGAGTGACGCTCCTCCATCTCCACTTGATGAAGGAGCGACGCTCCAAAAGCTAGTGTGCTTCCAATTAAACCTGTTGGACCATAACCTGGTGTTGTGTGATTTTTAACTTTGTACATCCTAACCTGCACATCTTTGGACTGTGGGAAGAAACCGGAGCACCTGGAGATAATCTACACAGACACAGGGTGGACATACAACCTCCACACAGACAGTCACCTAAGGCTGGAATCGAACCCGCGTCCCTGTGAGGCAGCAGCACTGAGCCACTGTGCCAACCTGCATCAGATAAGGTGCTAATAAGGTGCTGCAGATT
>NW_025186966.1:1719-2998 GCF_004010195.1 Chiloscyllium plagiosum | reverse complement strand
GTACGTGTATGGAATGAGCTGCCAGAGAATGTGGTGGAGGCTTGTACTATTACAACATTTAAAAGGCATCTGGATGGGTATATGAATAGGAAGGGTTTAGAGGGATATGGGGCAGGTGCTGGCAGGTGAGACTAGATTGGGTTGGGATATCTGTTCGGCATCGACTGGTTGGACCAAAGGGTCTGTTTCCATGCTGTACATCTCTATGACTCTATGACTCTAATTTTGTAAATATTGTATGATGGTTGACTATTAGCCTCCATTTTCTGGAATTTAAAAAGCAAAACATGATCATAAGTTGTGTAACAATATTATTGTTGCACTTCTAATGTTTAGGTAGAGTGACAAGTTCTAAAAAGAAATCTGTAAATTTGCAGCATCGTGGCAGGTTTTCTATCTAATTTTTCACATGGCTGTACATTCCAACACAACACAAAGTTTTTATTTGCAGACATTGGTTTCTAATCCATTTTATGAAAGAAAATGGCACTGGAACATGTAGAGAATTTGAAGTATTTGATTGTTGTTACACTACAAATAGTCCATGCAAGAAATGACTGAAACCGTGCAAAGGTTTTCTGGAATCTTCTTTTTCAAAACTTGACGGGCCACAAATTGCAAAGAGATGCCCCATCTTGGTCAACCACTGGCAGAAGGTTTTTGCAACCCTGTATTAAAAATTTTATTTAAAATTGCAATCAGGTATAAATCTCTGTTTTCGACCTTTCAGTTGAAGGCAACAGTCTTTAGAATCTGGTTTGAGAATAAATAAGAGTTCAGGAGTGTGGCACTGGAAAAGCGCAGCAGGTCAGGCAGCATCTGAAGAACAGGAGACTTGGTGTTTCATTCTTAAGCCCAGAATAAATAAACCTGAAATCCGAGCATCTGTGAAGAGAAACCAAAGTTAATGTTCTGGGTCCGGTGACCCTTCCTCAGAACTGAGTAACGATATCTTGGGCATCATTTGAGATATTTTCCCTCAACTTCGATTATACTGCCAGCAGTGGCTGGCTATTCTCACATATGAACAATGATCCACTCTAGCCACATAAAACAGATAGAGATGTGAAATATTCTCAGCTTCAGAAACTGGCCACTTTATCAAAGACAACATGGTTACCCATAACGAATAACTATTTTATATCTTAAAAATATGGCCACATAAAACAGGTAGACATGTCACATATTCTCAGCTTCAGAAACTGACTGCTTTATCAAAGACAAAACTTCCAATCAAGATCTACAAAACAACAGCTCCCAGGCAGCTGCGGCTCCTGTA
>NW_025186966.1:0-1603 GCF_004010195.1 Chiloscyllium plagiosum | reverse complement strand
GTGTGGATCTTGTTTGGGAGTTTTGTCGGACTAGTGTTGTGGAGGGGAGGGTGGGGGTTGGGTAGGAGAGGGAAATTGTGAATCGGTGGTTGGTTGGTTATTCTCTGTTGTGCTTTGAGAAATGGGGTTGTTGGTTTTTACTTTGTATAGTTCTTGACGATTCAAATTTTTTAATTATTGCAAGGCATAAATCTTTTCTGTGTTGCTGGTTTTAAATTAGGCAGGAGGGTTTACCCCATGTCGTAACAGTTGGAGCTCAAGCAGCCAAGAACTATGTAAAGTGGGGATTAGCGACTTTGTTTTTTGGAGTATAGCAGAGAATGATTGACTGGCCACTATTTGCAGTTTCTTTCTCTGGCCTATCTTTTGCCTTCCTTCTGTAGTGCTAGTCCGATGGAACTTCCAATTGAGATTTGCGGGACAGTTCTTGTCTCAGAACCAGGCGGCTGTGGGGTCTTGTCTTTGGGTCTTCCTGTGTCTTCTTTTCTCCTTGTCTTTGGGTCTTGTCTTTGGGTCTTCCTGTGTCTTCTTTTCTCCTTGTTGGGAATTTCTGTGTCATGGGTTGTTGGTTGAAAAGGGAGGGATGTTTTTCGGGCGGTCTGTTGCATGCTGGGATTTGGCGGTTCTCCACTCAGCTGTTCAGTTTTCCCCCAAGTCTTGTACTCCAGAGCATCGGATTGTGTCATTGGCTTTTGAGATTGTCGATGTGCTTGGTTTGAGCTGGATTGGAGTTTGATATTTTTCAGGGTATAGTTGGACTGATTGCCCGAGTTTGAATTTGTTTTCATCGCCACGTGGCGGGCTGGTCAGGTTGTCTGACTGAGTGTTACATTGTTGCCTTGTTGAGAGCACTTGGTGCTGTGTCTGGTAATTCTGCTGCTTTTGACTCTCTTAGAGGTACACCCACATTTTCATAACAGAGAGGGACCAGCAGAAGCTCATTGTACACATTGGAACCAATGCCAAAGGAAGGAAAAAGGATGAGAATCTGAAGGGAGAGTGTAGAAAGTCAGGCAGGAATTTAAAAAGGAGGTTCTTGGGAGTAGTAATGTCTGGATTACTCCCGGTGCCAAGAGCTAGTGAGGGTCGGAATAGGAGGATAGAACAGATGAATGCATGGCTGAGGAGCTGGTGCATGGGAGAAGGGTTCATATTTTGGGATCATTGGAATCCCTTCTGGGGTAGAAGTGACCTGTACAAGAAGGACGGATTGCACCTAAATTGGAAGGGGACTAATTTACTGGCAGGAAGGTTTGCTATAGCTGTTCAGGAGAATTTAAACTAGTAAGCAGTGGGGGCGGGGACACCCAGGGAAATAGAGAGGAAAGATATCAGTCTGAGACTGGTACAGTTGGGAAAGGGAGCAAGTCAAACAGTCAGGGCAGGCAGGAACAAAGCAGAGAACAAGGTAAGACTGATGAATTAAAGAGCATTTGTTTCGATGCAAGAGGCCTAACAGGGAAGGCAGATGAACTCAGGGCATGGTTAGGAACTGGGACTGGGATATCACAGCAATTACAGAAACATGGCTCAGAGATGGGCAGGACTGGCAGCTTATGTGGATGTACCGACTAGAGAAGGTGTAAATCTTGACCTACTCTTG
>NW_025186965.1:0-2998 GCF_004010195.1 Chiloscyllium plagiosum | reverse complement strand
ACAGAATGCCTGAGAGTGTGGGGTATGCCAGGTAAATCCAGGTGTTAGTGTCTGGAATACAGTGCCTGAGAGTATGGGATAGGCCAGATCAATCCAGGGGTTAGGCTCTGGAACACAGTGCCTGAGACTGTGCGAGAGGCAGGTTTTATCCAGGGGTTAGGGTCTGGAACACAGCATCTAAGAATGCGGGTTCGGCCGGATTAATCCAGGTGTTAGGGTCTGGAACACAGTGTCTGAGAGTATGGGATAGGCCGGATTAATCCAGTGGCTCGGTTCTGGAACACAGTGACTGAGAGTGTACGATAGGCCGGGTCAATTCAGGGTATATTGTCGGGAATACAGTGTCTGAGAGTATGGTGGTGGTCGGTTTAATACAGGGGTCAGTGTCTGGAACACAGTGTCAGAGAGAGTGGGATAGGCCGGATTAATCCAGGGGTTAGGGTCTGGAACACAGTGTCAGAGAGAGTGGGATAGGCCGGATTAATCCTGGGGTTAGGGTCTGGAACACAGTGTCTGAGAGTGTACGATAGGCTGGATTAATCCAGGGTTTTTTGTTGGGAATACAGTGTCTGAGAGAATGGTCTCCAGGGTTTAATCCAGGGTTTAGGGTCTGTAACACAGTGTCTGAGAGTGTGGGGTAGGCCGGATTAATCCAGTGGTTCGTTTCTGGAACATTGTGTCTGAGAGTGTACGATAGGCAGGGTTAATCCAGGGGTTAGGGTCTGGAACACCGTGCCTGAGAGTGTGGGATAGGTGTGAATAATCCAGGGGTTAGGGTCTGGAACACAGTGCCTGAGAGTGTGCTGGCGGCAGAATTAATTCAGGTGTTAGGGTCTGGAACAAGTGCCTTAGAGATTGGGATACGCCGGATTAATCCAGGGGTTAGTGTCTGGAAAACAGTGCCTGAGAATATGGGATAGGCCAGATTCATCCAGGGATCATGTCTGGAACACAGTGCCCGAGAGTGTGGGGAGGCTGGATTAATCCAGGGGTTAGGGTCTGAAACACAGTGCCTGAGAGTGTGGGATAAGTGTGAATAATTCAGGGGTAAGGGTCTGGAACAGAATGCCTGAGAGTGTGGGTTAGCCCAGGTCAATCCAGGTGTTAGTGTCTAGAACACAGTGCCTGAGAGTATGGGATAGGCCGGATCAATCCAGGGGTTAGGCTCTGGAACACAGTGCCTGAGAGTGTGCGAGAGGCTGGTTTTATCCAGGGGTTAGTGTCTGGAACACAGTGTCTGAGAGTATGGAATAGGTCGGATCAATCCAGTGGCTCGGTTCTGGAACACAGTGTCTGAGAGTGTACGATAGGCCGGGTTAATCCAGGGTTTATTGTCGGGAATACAGTGTCTGAGAGTGTGGAATAGGCCGGTCAATCCAGGGGTTTTGGTCTGGAATACAGTTTCTGAGAGTGTGGGATGGGCCAGATTAATGCAGGATTTAGGGTCTGAAAGAGAGTGCCTGAGAGTCCGGGACAGGCCAGATTAATCCAGGGGTTATGGCCTGGAACACAGTGCCTGAGAGACTGGGTAGGCCGGATTAAATCCAGGGGTTAGAGTCTGGAACACAGTGTCTGAGAGTGTGGGATAGGCCGGGTCAATCCAGGGGTTAGTGTCTAGAACACAGTGCCTGAGAGTGTGGGATAGGTCGGAATAATCCAGGGGTTAGGGTCTGGAACACAGTGCCTGAGAGTTTGGGGAGGCCAGGTCAATCCAGATGTTAGGGTCTGGAACACAGTGCCTGATAGTGTGGGATAGGCCGGATTAATTCGTGGGGTTAGGGTCTGGAACACAGTGCCTGAGAGTGTGGGATAAGGCGGATTAATCCAGAGGTTTGGGTCTGGAACACAGTGCCTGATCGTGTGGGATAGGTGTGAATAATCCCGGGGTTAGGGTCTGGAACACAGTGTCTGAGAGTGTGGGGAGGCCAGGTCATTCCAGGTGTTAGGGTCTGGAACACAGTGCCTGATAGTGTGGAATAGGCCGGAATAATCCGGGCGTTAGGGTGTGGAACACAGTGCCTGAGAGTGTGGAATAGGCACAATTATTCCAGAGGTTAGGGTCTAGAACACAGTGCCTGAGAGTGTAGGGTAGGCCAGGTCAATCCAGCTGTTAGGGTCTGGAACACAGTGCCTGATAGTGTGGGTAGGCCGGATTAATCCAGGGTTTAGGGTCTGGAACACAGTGCCTGAGAGCGTGGGGTAGGTCCAGTTAATCCAGGGGTTTTTGTCTGGAACACAGTGTCTGAGAGTGTGGGATAGGCCGGGTCAATCCAGGGGTTAGTGTCTCGAACACAGTGCCTGAGAGTGTGGGGGATAGGTCGGAATAATCCAGGGGTTAGGGTCTGGAACACAGTGCCTGAGAGTGTGGGGAGGCCAGGTCAATCCAGGTGTTAGGGTCTGGAACACAGTGCCTGACAGTGTGGGATAGGCCGGATTAATCCGGGGGTTAGAGTCTGGAACACAGTGTCTGAGAGTGTACGATAGGCCGGCTAATTCCAGGGTTTATTGTCGGGGATACAATGTCTGAGAGAATGGTCGGTTTAATACAGGGGGTAGTGTCTGGAACACAGTGTCTGAGAGTATGGGATAGGCCGGATTAATCCAGTGGCTCGGTTCTGGAACACATTGTCTGAGAGTGTACGATAGGCCGGGTCAATCCAGGGTTTATTGTCGGGAACTCAGTGTCTGAGATTATGGTGGTGGTCGGTTTAATACAGGGGTTAGTGTCTGGAACACAGTGTCTGAGAGAGTGGGATAGGCCGGATTAATTCAGGGGTAAGTGTCTGGAACACAGTGCCTGATAGTGTGGTATACGCCGGCTAATTCCAGGGTTTATTGTCGGGAATACAATGTCTGAGAGAATGGTGGTGGTCGGTTTAATACAGGGGTTAGTGTCTGGAACACAGTGCCTGAGAGTGAGGGGTAGGCCAGGTCAATCCAGGTGTTAGGGACTGGAACACAGTGTCTGAGAGTGAGGGGTAGGCCAGGTCAATCCAGG
>NW_025186964.1:0-2997 GCF_004010195.1 Chiloscyllium plagiosum | reverse complement strand
CTATCCCAGGGAAAAGAACTTGTCTATTCACCCCATCCACGCCCCTCAAGTTTTTATAAAACTCTTTCTTAAAAAAAATCACTCAGCCTGCGACACTCCAGGGAAAACAGCCCCATCCTATTCAGCCTCTCCCTGTGGTTCAAACTCTCTTACCCTGGCAACATCGTTATGAGTCTTTTCTGAATCCTTTCAAGTTTCACAACTTTCTTCCTATTGGAGGGAGACCAGAATTGCACACAATATTCCAGAAGAAGCCGACTGAAACCAACCTTTGCAGAGTCTGCTCCCTGTTTGGATTCATACTCTCTACCTCCAGTTGCTGCAAGTGAACAGTGCTTCTCCCTTCTCTCGCCCTCCCAGGATGAGGAATGGAAAGGGAGAACATTGCTTTGCTCCCAGATTTTGCCCAGAAGAGACAGTTTCCCTCTGAAGCTCATTGGATAACATTTACATTGTGATGCCCACAATGATGTGTGTGTGTGTGTGTGTGTGTGTGTGTGTGTGTGTGTGTGTGTGCGCGTGCGCTACACCTTAGGTAGCCAATTGGATTCGCGGTGGTTGGCAATGACATTCCTGCATTTCGAGGCTGACCGTCTCCCATCGCTCGCGTCACCCAGTCCAGGCAGTGCCTGGGGATTGACCAATGGGGAGCCCTGAAGGACCAGAATTTGCCGGGTCCTCTTGTCAATCAGAGCCCCTCTGTTGTCAGAATGTGCAAGTTGGACCAGGAGCTTATGAAGCTACTGCCGTTCCTCTCTTTCTGAATGAAGATTGAGCTTCACCCCAGACTGCAACTTCCTTTCTCTGTCCAAACATCTGTGAGTACAGCACATATTTGTTGAAGTAAGGCATGTTTCCTGAACATCACAATTGAAGTGGTGTCTTCCCCCTGATATTCAAAGGGATGGTCAGTCAGAGAAGGTCAGGATCACACCTTGTGTAGTGTGGCATTTGTGACAGCTGCAACAAGATGTCCCAACTTCTATGCTCAATACTTAGTCTGATGAAAGGAACCAGGCTGAAAGGCTTCTGCACCACCCTGTCAACCTGTAACTAGACTTTCTTGGAACTATGAACGTGCACCCCTAGATCTCTTTGTTCGAAATACTGCAAATGAAACAAATTCGAAATTGTCGGAAGAACATTATTATTTGGTACTTATCTCTATTCTAATTTATTATCTTATTTTTAGATATTAAATTTATGGCTCTCTAATCAGTATATGTTTGTTATTCTATCCTGCCTTCAATATAGCACTGAATCTATTCCATACTCCAAGTGCAGCCTCACCAACATTCTGTATAACTGCAACATAAATTCCCAACTTGTATCCTCAACGCTCAAAATGATGAAGACCAGTGTGCCGAAATACCTTTACCTATGATTCCACTTTCAGTGAACTGTGAACCTACTCCAAGATCCCTCTGTTCCACTAAAGGTCCAACCATTCACCATGAACCTCCTACCTTGATTTGACTATCCAAACTGTGAGACCTCACGGTTATCTATATGAAACTCCATTTGCTATTAACCTTAAATCTATGCACTCTAGTTTTTGACTCTCCCCACCACAGCGAAGAGACCTTTCCTATTTACCCTATCCATGCCCCTCATGATTTTATGAACTTCTATAAAGTCATCCCTCAGCCTCCGAAGCTCCAGGGAAAATAGCCCCAGTCTGTTCAGCCTTTTCCTCGCGCTCAAACTCTCCAACCCTGGCAGCGTCCTTGTAAACCTTTTCTAAACCCTTTCAAATTTCACAACATCCTTCGCCTCGCAGACAGCCAGAATTGCATGCAGTATTCCTACAGTGGTTTAACCTCTGAAGAGAATTTTTAAAAATATTTACAATTTTCGTATTACTACAAGGAAATCAAATCAGTTGGACATGACCTTCCCACAGCAATTTATCTTGGCTGTCTTTCATTAACGTATGCTTTTCTTGTAAACAAAAATGTGGGATGTGATTGTTGCAAGCATGTCTAACATTTTCTCACCGTTCCCCGTGCCCCTTGGACCGTGTAAATGACTACATGCAAGAAGGCGACTCAGAGTCAACCCCACACTGTAATAGGTCTGTAATCACATGGTCCCTGTGCACGCACAGGGTTGATGAATGGTAGATTTCCCTCAATAAATGAATAGTTTCACAACAATCAATCAATAATGGTTGGAGACACAGAACAGTTCTGGCAGCATCTATGAAGAGATTAGTGTTACTGTTTTGTTGTCCAGTGACCCTTCAAAAGTGACTGGATTCAAAACACTAACTGTTTTCTCTCCAAAGATGCTGCTAGACCTGCTGCGTAGCCCCAGTAGTTGTGCCTTTTGTTTCTGATCTCCAACATCTGCAATTCATTGTTTTCATCAATAATGGTTTCCTGGCGGCCAGTACTGAGACAACTTCTCACTTCCAGATCTTTTTATTAGTTGAACATAAATTCCACTAGCTGCCATGATGAGATTTGAATTTTTGTTCTCAGAAGACTTAGATCTCTTGGTTACTCAACCATTATCATTAGATCACAATCTTCACTTCAGTGACAATTTTCTGCTGAATATTTTCCTTTATTCATTCATGGGATGTGGCACTTTATCTCCCAGAAAAACCAAGTGCCATTTCAGAGGCAGTTACGAGGTAATCACATTACCGTGGATCAAGAGTGACACAATCGCCTAACTGGGTAAGGACTAAAGATTTCCTCCCATAACAAGATAGGTCCTTATATCAATTGCTAAGATCACCAAAGCAGCGAAATTCCAGACATATTAATTGAGTTCAAAGTGCACCGGGGACATAGCAGCATCAATTTGAAACTCCAGACGTTAAATCCAGTAACAATGCCAAAATACCACCAACTTTGTACAATCTCTAATTTTCCAACACTGACTGGCCTGTAGTTGCCAGATGTATCCTTTTCCCCTTTATTACTTACTATTCAATTCAGCGCATTGAATCAATTCTGCCATTTATTCAGATCACGTTTGCTCTGGTAA
>NW_025186963.1:1428-2997 GCF_004010195.1 Chiloscyllium plagiosum | reverse complement strand
CTGACTCCCTCCTGTCCCTGTGTCCCAGTCTCGTGCAGTTGAGTAACTCCCTCCTGTTCCTGTTTCTGAGTCTCGAGCAGTTGAGTGACTGCCTCCTGTTCCTGTGTCCCAGTCTCGAGCAGTTGGCTGACTCCCTCCTGTCCCTGTGTCCCAGTCTCGAGCAGTTGAGTAACTCCCTCCTGGTCCTGTGTCCCAGACTCGAGCAGTAGAATGACTTCCTCCTGCTCCTGTGTCCCAGTCTCGACCAGTTGAGTGACTGCCTCCGGTTCCTGTGTCGCAGTCTCGAGCAGTTGAATGACGACTTCGAGTTCCTGTGGCCCAAACTCGAGCGGTTGTGTGACTGCTTCCTGTCCCTGTGTCGCAGTCTCGAGTAGTTGAATGACTCACTCCTGACCCTGTGTCCCAGTCTCGAGTAGTTGAATGAATCACTCCTGTACTGTTGTCCCAGTCTCGAGCAGTTGACTGACTTCCTCCTGTCCCTATGTCCCAGTCTCGAGCTGTTGACTGACTCCCTCCTGTTCCTGTGTCCCAGTCTGAACAGTTGACTGACTCCCTCCTGTCCCTATGTCCCAGTCTCGAGCTGTTGACTGACTCCCTCCTGTCCCTATGTCCCAGTCTCGAGCAGTCCCAGTCTGAGCAGTTGACTGACTCCCTCCTGTTCCTGTCACCCAGTCTCAAGCAGTTGAGTGACTCCTTCCCGGTCCTGTGTCCCAGTCTCGAGCAGTTGTATGACTACCTCCTGTTCCTGTGTCCCCATCTCGAGCAGTTGAGTGACTCCCTCCTGTTCCTGTTTCCAAGTCTCTAGCAGTTGAGTGACTGCCTCCTGTTCCTGTGTCCCAGTCTCGAGCAGTTGAATGACTCCATCTGGTCCCTGTGTCCCTGTCTCGAGTAGTTGAATGACTCCCTCCTGTTCCTTCGATCCAGACTCGAGCAGTTGAATGAATCCCTCCTGTTCCTGTGACCCAGACTCGAGCAGTTGAGTGACTCCCTCCTGTTCCTGTGTCCCAGTCTCGAGCAGTTGACTGTATCCCTCCTGTTCCTGTTTCCCAGTCTCGAGCAGTTGAATGACTCCATCTTGTCCCTGTGTCCCAGTCTCGAGTAGTTGAATGACTCCCTCCTGTTCCTTCGATCCAGACTCGATCAGTTGAATGAATCCCTCCTGTTCCTGTGTCGCAGTCTCGAGCAGTTGACTGACACCCTCCTGTTCCTGTTTCCCAGTCTCGAGCAGTTGAGTAACTCCCTCCTGTTCCTGTGTCCCAGAATCGAGCAGTTGAATGACTCCCTCCTGTTCCTGTGTTCCAGTCTCGAGCAGTTGAATGACTGCCTCCTGGACCTGTGTCCCAGACTCGAGAGGTTGAGTGACTGCCTCCTGTTCCTGTTTCCCAGTCTCGAGCAGTTGACTGACTCCCTCCTGTCCCTGTGACCCAGACTCGAGCAGTTGACTGACTCCCTCCTGTTCCTGTGACCCAGTCTAGACTAGTTGATTAACTCGCTCCTGTACCTTTGTCCCAGTCTCGTGGAGTTGAATGATTCCCTCCTGTCGTGTTCCAGTCTCATGCAGTTGAATGA
>NW_025186963.1:0-936 GCF_004010195.1 Chiloscyllium plagiosum | reverse complement strand
ACTCCCTCCTGTTCCTGTTTCCCAGTCTCGAGCAGTTGAGTGACTGCCTCCTGTTCCTGTGTCCCAGTCTCGAGCAGTTGACTGACTCCCTCCTAACCCTGTGTCCCAGAGTCGAGCAGTTGAATGACTCCCTCCTGCTCCTGTGTCCCAGTCTCGACCAGTTGAGTGACTGCCTCCTGTTCCTGTGTCCTAGACTCGAGCAGTTGAATGATGACTTGGAGTTCCTGTGCCCAAAACTCGAGCGGTTGTGTGACTGCTTCCTGTCCCTGTGTCCCAGTCTCGAGTCGTTGAATGACTCCCTCCTGTTCCTTCGTCCAACACTTGAGCAGTTGAATGAATCCCTCCTGTTCCTGTGACCCAGACTCGGGCAGTTGAGTGACTCCCTCCTGTTCCTGTGTCCCAGTCTTGAGCAAGTGAGTGACTCCCTCCTGTTCCCGTGTCCCAGTCTGGAGCAGTTGACTGACTCCCTCCTGTCCCTTTGTCCCAGTCTCGAGCAGTTGACTGACTGCCTCCTGCTCCTGTGTCCCAGTCTGAGCAGTTGACTACCTCCCACCTGTCCCTATGTTCCAGTCTCGAGCAGTTGACTGACTGCGTCCTGATCCTGTCACCCATCTCAAGCAGTTGAGTGGCACCTTCCCGGTCCTGTGTCCCAGTCTCGAGCAGTTGAGTGACTGCCCCCTGTTCCTGTGTCCCAGTCTCGAGCAGTTGAATGAATCCCTCCTGTTCCTCTGACCCAGACTCGAGCAGATGACTGACTCCCTCCTGTTCCTGTGTTCCAGTCTGGAGCAGTTCAGTAACTGCCATCTTGTCCCTGTGTCCTAGTCTCGAGTAGTTGAATGACTCCCTCCTGTTCCATCGTCCCACACTCGAGCAGTTGAATGAATCCCTCCTGCTCCTGTGTCCCAGTCTGAGCAGTTGACTGACTCCCTCCAGTCC
>NW_025186962.1:1580-2997 GCF_004010195.1 Chiloscyllium plagiosum | reverse complement strand
GAAAGATAGATTTCAATACGAATATGCCTGCTTATCCATTTGGTTTGTAAGTTTTGAAGCAGTCACTTTGATGCAGAATAAATGGCTGATTTCTGGCTCCAGTTAGAATAGACAATATCTCTGAATTTGGAGAACAAGACCCTCATTAATGTGTTCCACGTGTGCAAATGTCTTCCAAAGATGATGCAATAAAGATTCTCTGACTGAACGACATGAAGAAAAGGAGTTGAATTTTTCCCCAACCGTGGCGATAAGCTCAGACTTTTATTTCATCAGTTCCTTGGTATTGAAACAGCCACTCTGTGTGACATTCAAACACTTGGAAGAATCCAGGCAAGTAAGACTGCGCAGCATCGTTCTCAACAACAACACTGCCAGCAGCTCCTATGAACATTCATGTTTTAAAAGTTGTCCCTCCATCCATCGTGCCCTGGTTTCGTTATTCCTGCCTGGGTCTGCTTTTGCGTTGTTTTTGTACTTTATAAGGAGACAAGACTTTTACAAAGGAGAGCTTTTATATCGGTGGCACAATGTATTGTATTCTTGGATCCAGAGTCTAAATATTTTAAGACACAGTGAGTTTTGTTAACTACACAAATTCGGTTTGTGCCGCCTATCAACTTCGGCCTAAAAGATAGGAAAATTTAGCAATTCGGCATACTTACAAAAAAAACTTCAACATTTGTGATATGTCCACGAATAACACCACTTGACATGCAGCCAGGTAACTCAATGAGGTCAAACATGGCAGTTCCCTGGGGAAGTTTCCTGATCCATTCAATCATTTATATGCTAATGCAATTAGCTTTGACGTTCTGTCTTCTGTTGAATTGCATCTTGTTACTTTTCCTCCTCTTTCCTGATGAAGGGATTTTGCCCTTAACGTGGATTTCCCTGCTCCTCGAATGCTGCCTTAACTGTTGTGCTTTTCCAGCACCACTCTAATCCAGGATTAGGTTTCCAACATCTGCAGTCGTTGTTTTTTACCTAGGTACTTTTTTAAACACAGTTTTGTTCAGTTACATGTCTCACCGGTGGCATCAATTTATACTTTTCGTTTTGAAATGTTATTAGTTTCTTGAGTCCATTCCACCAAGCTGTCTATATTCTTTTGAAATTCGACTTTATACTGCTCACAGTTCAAAATAATTCCAATTCTCTTATCATCTGACATCCATCTTCCACAGTTGCAAAGACACCATGCCCCAACTTTTCCTCAGTGCCATCGATGACTGTATCGACACCACCACGTGCCCCCAGGAGGGGGTTGAACAGTTCCTCAAAATCACGATCATCTTCAACCCTGACTTCAAGTTCACCTGGACCATCTTGAACACGGCCCTCTCCTTCCTGTACCTCTCTAACTCCACTTCCGGCGACCGACTCAACACAGATATCTACTTCAAAAACTACAGCA
>NW_025186962.1:0-256 GCF_004010195.1 Chiloscyllium plagiosum | reverse complement strand
AACTTTTTCTTAAAGAAAATACATTTTCTCAAGTAACTTATAACTTTGTTTCAATTTATCATTTCCAAAAGCTTCAACACTGCTTCGGTTTCAACGACAGACCTGTATATTTAGCACGTATCTTTGATGCCTTTTTAAACAAGCATAGAATTTTGAATATTCCCATCCTCTGATCGAGCCCCCATAAAAATGACTTAGGAAAAAAATGAAAATGCTTCTGAAGTTTGGCAGTCACATTTGTTTCAATCGAATGCTG
>NW_025186961.1:0-2997 GCF_004010195.1 Chiloscyllium plagiosum | reverse complement strand
GCGTGTGGTGTAAATATCTGTAATGGAGGGAAGAGAGACCCCAATGATCTTCTCAGCTGTCCTCTCTATCCGTTGTAGGGTCTTACGATCCGAAAAGCTAAAGTAAAAAATTTAAACATTTACAGCAATATATTTAACAAGTTTTGTTGAAATTTTAGGTGAGAGCCATTATCAGTGATTTTGCTGTGTTTCTTACCATACTAATTATGGTATTGATCGACTTTCTTGTTGGAGTCCCTTCGCCAAAGCTTAAAGTACCTGACAAGTTTGAGGTAAGAGTTTCTTTACTGTAAAGTCTCCCTTAACATGCTAGTTTTTTTTTAAAGCCATGTTTTATATATTTATCATTAAATATGTGTATTAAAATCACGAAGTAGTAATTGTAATGCTTTGTAGTTGTTTTGAAGAGATCAGAGGATTGATGTGGGTAATGCTAGAGGTATAAATGGATTTCCAGAAGGCATTTGATGCAGTGCTGCATAACCAACTTAAGGAGAGTTATTGGTCATTGTATTAAAGGCTGTTTTTTTTCCCCTTTTTTAATGCTTCTGGTTCTCAATGATTTGAAGCATTATTTAAGGGAGTGAATGAAGAGATTGCACTTGTATGTCCAAAAGTGCTTCCTAGTATGACGGAGATAAAATGAGTCAGCTTGACGATTGTTGCACTGTTCCTTTTGTAGAAAAGTTGTTCTGTTGCATCGAAAAGCAGGAAATTTGGTACCTACAGCTATTGACCGGAAGAACTTTCTTTCTGGAAATTAGCTACTCATTTGCCATAGCTTGGTGATGTACTTTTTGCTTATCCACCCATTCCTTAGTGGGGTACTGCTGGGATAAGTGTTGGGACATCAGTTATTCACTATATATTAATGATTTAGATGAGGGAACTAAATGTAATAATTCCAGATTTGGAGATGAGACTAAGCTAGGTGAGAGGGTAAACTGTGAACATGCAAAGGTATTTCATTGTGATTTGGGCAAGCTAAATGAATGGGCACATGCATGGCAGATGCAGTATAATGTGGATAATTGTGAGATTATCCACTGTAGGAGCACAAACAGGAAGCTGGATTATTATATAATTTAATATAAATTGAGAGGGGGGAAATGTACATTGAGACCTAGAAGGCCTCTTGCACCAGTCACTGAAGGTAAATGTGCAATGCAGCAAGCGGACAAGTGCAAGGAGAGGTTGAATCGGTCAGAATTGTACTCGCTGGCTTTCGAACGAATGAGGGGGATCTTAGAAACCAATAAAATTCTAACAGGATTAGACAGGGTGGTTGCAGGAAGTATGCTCCCAATGAGTGGAGAGTCCAGAACCAGGGGTCATAGTCTAAGCATATGGGGTAAACCATTTAAGACTGAGATGAGAGATTTCTTCACCCAAAGAGTGGTGAGCCTTTGGATTTTGCTGCCAGAGAAAGCAATTGAGACCAAAACTTTGTATGCTTTCAACAAGGAGTTGGCTGAAGAGATCAAACTATATGGGAGGAAGAAATGGGATTAGGCTTTTGAGTTGGATGATCAGCCAAACAGCCTACTGTGCTCCTATTTTGTTTCTCTATTTAAATGCATTCTGACTCTGATATTTGAAAGGATTTTAAAATAAATCTTTTACTATTTGCACAGCCGATTTGCTATTTGTTTTCAACAGTAAGGAAATAAACTTTTAATGTGCAGGTACAGAAATATCTTGCACATTTTGAAATACAGGTAGTTCTCCTATAACGCTGTTGTTGCATTCCAGTGAAACCTCACTTAATAGAAATGATGGGACCTATGGGAAAAGTGGGTCTGGGGGCAAACCAGCAAAAAAAAATCACTCATGATCACTCAAAAATCATCCAAAAGTGAAACGCAAAATATAGCACAGCCTGAATGAAGGTTGAAATCATATTTATTAACAAAAGTAAGTTTAGCACAATACATTTTTAAAAATCTCTATACTGTACCTCACACGGAAAGCTGCTGTCAGCAGCTGACATTGGTGCATGTGCAGAACGGCATTAAGGCCGGAGCTCTCATTGCGCATGCACAGAATGGCTCAGACACTTCAATGCTGACGTTGCACATGTGCAGAATGGCTCAAAAACTGGTACGGACATTTGTGCATTGGTGGGCAGTGGAGCATGTGGAGTATGACGCAGAGATTTCGGCATGCACGTCCGCACACACACAGAACAAAATGCGCGAACCAATCCCTGCTGAAATTGCGCCATTGCCAATGGAAATAAGTGTTCTCCAAAATGACATTCCCTAATCTTTTAGTGACGTTATAGCCAAATTGCACTGCCAAAACACGTGTTATACTGGAGCTACCTGTATGTGAAAGAATTTTTTTTCACTGTTTCATTTGCAGTAAATTGAACTGGATTATTTTTGTTGGCTTTCACTGTATATCTTTTTGTTATTTAGGGTTTAGTAACTAGTTTATTTTACTCTTGAATGTAGCCTACTGGAAAACATCGTGGTTGGTTTATAGACCCGCTTGGAGGTAACCCTTGGTGGACATTGCTTGCTGCTTTTGTACCAGCATTGTTATGCACAATCCTTATTTTCATGGATCAACAGATAACTGCAGTTATTGTTAATAGAAAAGAGCACAAACTGAAGGTATTCAGATGTTAACAATAGTTAACAAATTTGTATAATCTTTATTTTATTTTCCTCAAGACATTGATGGGAAGTAATTCTCCCTCAGCTTTATTTGAATTTTTACTTCATATATTTGTGGATTTTTTTATAGCACATTATCTAAATAGCAACACGAGAGGGAATTTCTGTTTGTTTATATCTGATTTTCTAATCTCCCAATATTTATAAGTTCTGTTAAATGATTAACATTGAGGCGTAGTGTGTGGACTTTGATTGCATGTGGTCTTACCTCATGTGGTGGTAGTTCTTGCCTTGTTGAGAGCTGTAGATACCAGTATTATCTCTTTGGGAAGAAGGGTTAGAGTTACCCCATGGCATCAATGTGGACTTCACCAGT
>NW_025186960.1:2130-2997 GCF_004010195.1 Chiloscyllium plagiosum | reverse complement strand
TCACCAGACACTAAAACCTTCTAATAGTTTACGGTGCTGAGTAAGGAACATTACAACCCAGACCTCCTCTAATTCTGAGACACTTTCAGTTTTATTCGACTGTCAGACAACAGGGGAAATCCCTATTTGGATTTTTGACGAGGTTGAGATGACTGGCAGAGGCATGTGATTTTGGGTTATCACTGAATGAGATGCTGAGAGACTGCTTGGTATGTGGGATTAATGATGTAACCATATAGAAGTGCCTATTAGCTGAAGCACAACTGGACTTCAAACAGACACTGCAAATGGTGTTGTCATTAGAAAATGCACCAAGTGGACTGTGGGAGCTACAGGGCATTCCGATGGATTTAGACTCCCTTACCTCTCCAACTGAGCTAAGGGAACACCACTCGAGTGTAGACAACCACCGAGTGTAACGAAGGGTATATGCTGAGCAGAGGTCCCCAGGTCAGCCCACAGGAGAACCTCACAACAAAGCTGAGTCTCGGCCACGTGGCTCAACAGTTCTCCAGGAAATGGGCTGACAAGCCATTGTAGTTGCTGTCAGAATGCAGATTTGAGATAGCAATGGAGAGCTACAAGGCCTGATTAGATTAAGAAATCTCAGGCCTGCACCCAGGAGAGTGCACATCCTGTAAAGTCCCTCTATATGTGCTTTGGAACAATTCAAATTGCTTAGTGACATCCAAATCAGAACCAACTAAAATTAATGTTTGGTTAAATGTCAGAGTTCCTATGGAGGTTGATAATGGTGCAGAATCTGTTTTTGACCACATTCACTCAGGAGTACAACCCTTAAGTTTACATAGATCCCAGCCAGCCTGAGAAGATACACTGTGGAAATGTTGCAGATTAAGGCTATGA
>NW_025186960.1:0-1227 GCF_004010195.1 Chiloscyllium plagiosum | reverse complement strand
CCCCATATGTGTGTGCTTCCCAGACCTTGGATGATGCTGAACACAAATATGCTCAGATAGAGAAACAAGGTTTGGCAGTCACCAGTACCTTTATGCTTGGGGATTTGTCTTAGTAACAGATCACAAACCCCTGCTAAGGTGACTGAAGGAAGACAAGGTGGTGCTGCCCACTGCTTCTGGTAGAATTCAGGATTGGGCCCTTATTCCCAGCATGTACAAGTACAAGTTAGAACATTCTCCATTCCTGATGAAGGTCATACGCATGAAACATTGGCTTTCCTTCTCCTCGGACGCTACCTGACCTGCTATGCTTTGCCAGCGCCACCTTTTTGACTCTGACTCTCCAGAATCTGCAGTCCTCATTTTTTCTCATTGTCTAGGAACCCAACCGACTAATACAGATGCCTTGAGCCACCTCCCACAAGCAGATACTTCACTAGAGTAAAATTAGGGCCAATCAAGGATAGTCGTGGGAAGTTATGCGTGGAGTCAGAGGAGACAGGGGAAGCACTAAATGAATATTATTCATCAATATTCTCACTGGAAAAAGACTATGTTGTCGAGGAGAATACTGACATACAGGCTATTAGACTAGATGGGATTGAGGTGCACAAGGAGGGGTTGTTAGCAATTCTCTAAAGTGTGAAAATAGGAATGATCCCTGGGGTGGATGGGACTTATCCTAGGATTGTCTGGGAAACCAGGGAGGAGATTATAGAGCCTTTGGCTTTGATCTTTATGTCATCATTGTCGACAGGAATAGTGCCACAAGACTGGAGGATAGCAAATGCTGTTCCCTTCCTCAAAAAGGAGAGTAGTGACAACCCAAGTAATTATAGACCAGTGAGCCTTACTTCCTTTGTAGGTAATGTGTTGAAAAGGTTATAAGAGATCCTTACTTCCTTTGTCGGTAATGTGTTGAAAAGGTTATAAGAGATATAAATAAATTGATTAGGGATAGTCAACATGGTTTTGTGAAGGGTAGGTCATAGCTGACAAACCTTCATGTGTTCTTTGAGAAGGTGACCAAACAGGTGGATGAGGGTAAAGTGGTTGATGTGGTATATATGGATTTCAGTAAGGTGTTTGATATGGTAGACTATTGCACAAAATACAGAGGCATGGGATTGAGGGTGATTTAGTGGTTTGGTCCAGAAATTAGCTAGCTGAAAGAAGACAGAGGGTGTTGTTTGTTGCAAAATGTTCATTCTGGAGTTTAGTTACTAG
>NW_025186959.1:0-2997 GCF_004010195.1 Chiloscyllium plagiosum | reverse complement strand
CAGTGCACACGGTGAAAGGGACAGTGGCTGCCATTACCCATTCGACATATCCCCAAGTCTCTCACTCAAAGCCCCTCTCTGCCCAGGTCCCAGCCCATCCAGTCAGCTCCTATCTCCCTCTACCCGGGACATATCTCCCCCAGGGATGGAGCACAGCCAGAGTCACCTCAGTGGGATTAGAGGGGCGAGGGAGGGAGGGAGGGAGGAGGTGTGAGAGTATGCAGCAGGTAAACAGTTTCATCCAATCTGCCTCTGAACAAGGAGACTAAAAGAAACATAATCCAATGAATAACCGACATTAAAGAAATATAAAATATGCAACAACCAGAGAAGTATGAAGCTGGCAGATGTGGTAAAGAGTACAATCACAGAATTCTTCCTGCTCTCTACCTCTGGATCATTCTGTGTTTTTCTCTGACCTCTCAGTTCCTTCCACACCTTAATGACCTCGAAGATGTGTCTGACAGTCAGAATGTTGATAAAGACAATAAAAAAGAATGGGAACATTGGTGTTAAAAAAGTCTCAAAATATTTAAAACTTATCCACTGAGAGTCATAAAGATAACTGTACGTGACACAACAGTACCACCTAACATTGTTGATCATCTTTCCAGGTTTATGCATGAAGAAGTTGGGAATGTTCTTGAAACAAAAGAAGATGTAGATTGTTGCTAGAACCTTCATTGCAGGTTTCCCTGTGCAATACTTAGTTTTCATCTCAGGGAAACAAATGGCAACAAATCGACCAAAGGAAATAGTAATGGTGAACCACGCAGAACAATCAAAGGTCAAATGGATGAGGAAATAGAGAGCACCACAAACAGGAGTGATTTGTAGGAAACACAGTGGATGATAATAACGTTGAAATTGGTGAAGGATGAGATAAAAAAAAAAACAATGAACAGTAGATGAACACTGTCATGGCCACCAGATAGCGAGTGCTGTATGGAGAAAGGCCACATTTGCCCTGAGCTAAGATTGTAATCACTGCTGGACTTACTGTAAGAGAAAGGAAAAAAAGAGACTTGAAGATGTTACTCAAACATTCTCTGTGCCTGAGCCCAGACTGTAAGTAATGACACAAAGATAATGGTTGTTCCATGTCATATGAAGTTTAAAGAATCTGAACCACATCAGTAAACTCTCTCTAAATGAATCATTTGCACATTTAAAGGACATAGGGAAGAACATGAGCAGCAGATTACTCACAGAAACACAATCATATACCCAAGGTGGTTTTGGGTCAGCAGCAGTTGATTTCACCTGCTTTCCAGGTTACTCTGACTGGCTGGCATTACCCATAAGACCACAGCACCCACACAAAGACACCTGGGATCAGGAAAACAAGGAATAGGACACATCTAATATGGACATTGATTGCAAAATTTCTGTATTTGGTTTTGGAGTCTCCACAGTTCAATTTGCCACCAGACTTCTTTTCCCACACTGTATGAACTCCTGTACAGGGCATTGAATCACCCCACAGTATCCAGGAAGGGATGGTCGCTACGATAACGATGAGCAAATGATAGGGCATTGAGTCCTTTTCTCATGAAGGTATTCAGCAGTGGATCCATCATCATGTGCCAGGTTGGATATCCACCTCAATCAGAAAAACTTCAACGTTTGATACGACTCCTTCTACCTGTCCAAGATGCACAGCACAGCCCTCACACAAATAAAATCTGAATCCCCACAACACTGGTCATGGTAACGCTCTGGGGTAGAAAGCAGACGTTTTATCTGGATTGAAGCAAAGCTTGCTGCCTGGTGTCCAGGTGCATACTCCCAAGCTCCTCTTCTCATCTCTCTCCTTGTGAATGGAGATTCCCTCTCCCAGATTGGGAGTGCACGCTGGGGCGAGACAACCCCACAGTTTACCCAGCATTCTCCATGGAGATCACTCGAATTGTACCACAGCTTGGCATTGTAGCCTAATGAATATTGATCTAAATTGATAGCCAAAGACAAAATAATAATCCTAAATGAAAGCACTTTCACGCAGACCATTATTGTTTGGGGAACATCAAGGGATAACAGCAATTAAGGGCAACTTGGGAAACATCCTGTTGGACAAAATGTTTTATCCTTTTTTGACGAGCTGGTGCCACGATACTCCAGATCTCAGTGTCTGTCCGATGAGACACTGCACCACGGCACGCTGCATCATTTTACAAATGGCACATTGCACACGTCTTTCTGACAATTCAATAATTCAACAATACACACCATAGTTGGACCCCTGTGCTCAACATCCCTCCCAGTGATCTGGCCTCACAAATAATATGCCCCCAAACATCCACAGACTGATGAAAACACACAAGATGGTTAATGTCATCCATGCTGACCATTATTTATCCCCGCTAATGACCTGACCTGATAGAGCATGGTGCTGGAAAAGGTATAGCAGGTCAGGCAGCATCCCACGAACAAGAGAGTAAACGTTTCGGGCAGGAGATTACCCCCCACCCCACCCCCAGCCCATGGTGGTACAGCACAGCCCTCAGACAAATAAAATCTGAATCCATCTATTGGTCACTGTAACTGTTCTGAAGAAGGGTCCTGCCTGAAACCTTGACTATCTTCCTCCTGAGATGCTGCCTGACCTGCTGTGCCTTTTCCAGGACCACGCTCTATCTGCAGCCCCCATTGTCTCTACATTCCTAATGACCTGCTGAACCCACCCATTTCCCTGTTGTATCTGGGCTCCCATTTGGAGCGAGCTGCCTGAGCAAGATCCACCAACACAATTCCTTTCCATCAAGGAATGGGAAACACCAGGTGTCACTGCGAGGTGGGTTGTTATAAAACCCATCTGACCGATAGCAGGCTGTGAACTACCACAGAGAGAGGGTGGTCTTCTTAAACAATTTCTGGACCAGCCAGGGCCATCAATGTGACCTCGGTGTAAACCCATTCTGGAAAGACAAATCAGAGCAGGACTTAGACACTCATGGTAATGTTTTGGGGTTTTGTTGCTGAACAAAGAGACCTTGG
>NW_025186958.1:0-2997 GCF_004010195.1 Chiloscyllium plagiosum | reverse complement strand
ACAATTTAACAATTCACTGGAGGAAGAGAATCCAAAAATAACCCCTTCCTCCATGATGGAAGAGCCCAGCACTTCAGTGTATAAGATAAGGCTGATGCATTCGCAACAATCTTCAGTCAGAAGTGCTGAGTCGATGATCCATTTCAGCCTCCACCAGTGGTCCCCAGCGATTTAGTTACCAGTCATCAACCAATTTGATTCAGTACACGCGATATCCAGAAACGGTTGGAGATACTGGATACTCCAAAGGGTCCATACTCTGACAACATTTTGGCAATAGTACTGAAAACTTGTGCTCCATAACTTGCCACTCCCCTAGCCAAATACAGTTACAATGGCTTTTCCCGATTATGTGGAAAACTACCCCAAGTATCTCCTGTATAAAAAAAAGCAGAACCAATCCAATCTGGCCAATTACCATCCCATAAGTCTACTTTCGATCATTAGTGAAGTGGCGGAAGGTCTCAGTACTGTTAAGCAGCGCTTGCTCAGCAATACCCTGGTCAATGATGCCCAGGTTGGGCTCCACCAGGGCCACTCAGCTCCTGACCTCATTACCTTGGTTCAAACATGGACAAAAGAGCTGAATTACAGAGTTGGGGCGAGAGTGACAGTCCCAGAAAATAAGGCTGCCTTCGACCAAGTGAGGTATCAAGGGGCTTTAGCAAAACTGGAATCAATGGGTATGGGGGCAAACACCCCGCTGGTTAGAATCATACCTGACACGAAGGAAGATGCTCATGGTTGATGAAGGTCAGTCAACTCAGCTCCAGGAAAAGTCTGTGGAAGTCCCTCGGGCAGTGGTCTCGGCCAAAAACGTCTTTAGGGCTGCTTCATGAATTATCTTCCCTCCATTTTAAGGTCAGAATTGGGGATTTTCGTCAATGATTGTACAATGTTCTGCAACATTTGTGGCTCCTCAGATACTGAAGCAGTCCATGTTCACATGCAACAAGATCTGGACAGTATCCACGCTGACAAGTGGCAAGTAATATACAGGCCACACAAATGCCAGACCGTGACCATCACCTATAAAATACTATCTAACCTGCCCCTTGGCATTCAATGGTGTTACTATCACTGAATCCCCATGTATCAAAATCCTGGTGGGTAATCATTCCTCAGAAACTCACTGGACTCGCCACATAAACACAGTAACTACAAGAGCAGGTCCGAAGCTAGGAATACTGCGGCGAGTAACTCACTGACTTCCAAAAGTCTGTCCATTATCTAAAATGCATAAGTCAGAAGTGCGATGGAAGACTCCCAATTTGCCTGGATGAGTGCAGCCCCAACAACACTCAAGAAGCTTTATACCATCCAGGACAAAGCAGCCAGTTTGACTTTCCCTTTATCCATCATGCTCCACCATCAACGCTCAGCAGCAGCAGCAGTGTTTTACTATCTACATGCTGCAATGAAATGATTCACCAAAGATCCTGAGAGACCACCTTCCTAACTCACGACCATGTCTACCTAGAAGGACAAGGACTGCAGATGTATGGGAATACCATCATCCTCAGGTTCCTTCCAAGCAATTCACCATCCTGACTTAGAAATATATCACCGCTCCTTCGCAGTCACTGGGTCAGAATCCAGGGATTCCCTCCCTAATGGCATTGGAGGTCAACCACAGCAGGTGGACTGCAGCGTTCAACAAGGCAGCTCACCACCACCTTCTCAAGGGTAACTAGGGACAGGCAATAAATGCTGGCCCAGCCGGTGACTCCTAGATTTACGAAATAAATAAATATAAATTAACAGAGGACGGTTGCCGAGGTGTCGTAGGGATCGGTGCTTGGGGCCCAGCTGTCCACAATGCCCTTTAAACATTTAGTTGCTGGAATCAGATACAATATATCCCAGCCTGCTGACAGCACTAACGGATGTGGGATTGTGAGTGGGTGAGGAGGATATAAAAAAGCACCGAGAAGACTAAGACAAGTGGAGTGAATGGGTAAATACGTGACAGATAGAAAACAATGAGGATAGAGATGATGGTGTGCTCTTTGGTGGAAACGATAAATTGGCAGCCTACCATTTGAAAGGGATTGGTTGAAAGATGTTGATCTACAAAGGGACGTATGCTCCTTTTTGTTGTTTCCTTCTGCATAAACCTCTGAGGCCCATGCAGTGCAGTGTGTTCTGTAACCAGAAGTCAATACTAGGAATGACATTGCCACGCTGACCAGTGTACACAGACCAACCAAGTGGGGATCTGCAATACTGAAAAGGATCTGCACCTCCTTGTACACCAGTCACGGAAAGCAATATTGCAAAAACAGAAAGCAGTGAGGAAGATAAACGGTGTTTTGACCTTCAAATGTATTTCAGGGGGATGTGAGACCAGGAGAAAGGGTGTCTTACTGCAGCTGTATCTCGAAAATTGTGCAGTATTGTGTGCAGTTTTGGTATCCTTACCTAATAAAGGACAAACCTGACGTTGATGGAGAGCAGTGAAGGATGACCAGACTGGTCTCTGGGTTGACGGGCTTGTTGTGGGAGCAGAGTTTGGGAGACTGGGCCAGTATTCCATGGGGTTAAGGAAAATGAGTTTCGATCTCAGTGAAATAGACAAAACTCTGACAGGGTGAGACAGATTGGAAGCAGGGATGATAATTCCCCTGCCTGGGTCATCTAAAACAAGGGGCCATAGTATTAGGTACAGGAAGGTAACTCTGCATTGAGATGAGAATAACTGGCTTCTCTCACTGACTGGGGAACCTGGGGAATTCGCTCGCACCTGGAAACCAAGACACTGATTATAAATAAGGATTTAGAGACAGTAAAGGGATGGTAGGAGAGCAGGAGTACGGTGTGGAAATGAAAGGCCAACCATCATTATATTGAATTGGTTAGCAAACTCGATGGACCAAACGTACTACTGCACCGCCTATTTTACAGCTTTCCAAGGTTACTCACCTTAACGGATATGTATATCATGTGGGGTAAGTGCATTGAGGTGATTTTTCCCATGAACTAGAATGGGGAGGCTAA
>NW_025186957.1:1857-2997 GCF_004010195.1 Chiloscyllium plagiosum | reverse complement strand
TTTTAACCTATCACCTTAACCACTCGGTCATGACTACTGACTAAAAAGCAGAGTTGAGCATTAACCAAATCAGCCATGATCTCATTGAAAGCTGTCGCTGACTTGATGGGCTAAATGCTTCCATCTCCTTTCATACCTTTGCTGTCATTTGTAAGGTGCGAGACACCAATGTAATAGAAGAAAAGCACAAAGTTAGGAAATGATATTTGCAGCCAAACTGAGTCAAAAATGTTGATTGAAAGGAAAATCACACTTGGCAATTTGCTAGATCTCTTTGCAAACATGACCAGCAGAGTTAAGCAAGGGAGCTGTTGATCTCAGTATTCTTGGACCTGAAGTACAACGGAATTACGTCTCTTGGGTACTATTTTGGATGTATTTCTCAATGAGCTATCATGTTTTAGACATGTTCCATCAGGAGTTACCTCACACAAGGAAGTAACCAGTGCTGCAGACGGTCATATAATCCGAGTTCCAAGTCCCGGAGTCGGAGACACTCAGTGCCCTGTGTGTACCTACAAGGAACAGCTGTACGTGGGGTTTACAGGGTAACAGAACTGCATGAATGCAGCTCGATGGTCGTCTGTCTGCTTCTCCTCTGTGCAGTCCCTGCGTGCAATCTTGTCAACTATGTTTGTCCGGCACAAGATGGGCATTGGTCACTTGTCTCTGAGAGAGGCTGTTGGTTTATGTGTTGTCATAATTCCGAGTGTAAGGAGGAATCTGGTTGTAAGTTCCCAGAAATTTACTTTAATAAATGGAAGTGTGCTTTTTAACTCGCCGCGTCGCATATCCTCGCTGCGAAGTTCGTGCACTGCGAATCACGTTGCGGGACAATCCAATTTTGGCAAAGAATTTGTGTGGCAGTCACGAGTTGCCATGACCAGCTATCCCTAGTTGCAATACGGACCAATGGCAGAACTACAAATTCGATTAGAGCAGCACAAATTTAATGTGACAGGGCAAACAGAAGGCAGCCAGATTTCTGGGTGTAGGGCAATCACCCAAGGTACCTTTTCATATTAAAGTCTGTGCATCAGTAGAATCTGGGACCCAAGTAGTCTATGTTGGTTATTCATATTCCAGACAACTTGTGTTGTTCCCCGTTTACTCTGAAAATGAATGGACGTAGTCACTTCA
>NW_025186957.1:0-1521 GCF_004010195.1 Chiloscyllium plagiosum | reverse complement strand
AAGAGCTGTCAGTTTTTGGATTCGCTGGAGAGCAAAGTGGGTAATGCGATATGTGAGGTATTTTTCTTCAGCCAAAATCTTTGATGGCGACCTTGGGAAAGTGTCAAGAAGAATGGTCATTGGCAGCAAATATCCGGAAAACCTTCATCTCTGGATCGTCTGGGCCCATCCACCCTCCAAATAAAATAGCCAAACTCGCTGACTGAGTAACAAACATCATGCGTTTTTTTTGCAAATGGTGTATTCAAACCGTTGCCGGTGGCTGGAGCATCTCAGAGTTGTCGAGCATGGAAACAAATCCCGCGATCCAACTTGCCATTGCTGAATAGATAACCGAAATTAATCCATACATATCTGCCAATATTTGTGCCTTATCTCTCCGAGGTCTTCCTGTCTATACACCCATTTAGATGCCTTTGAAATGTTGTGAGTGCACCAGACTCTGCCACTAAATGTGGCAATTCATTCCACACACACAAAAATTCAGTGTGAAAAAATATGTTCCTCACATCCCTTTTAAATTTTTCCTCTCTCACATTAAACGTTTGCTATGTAGATTTGAACTCGCGTGTCTTGTGAAAAAGTGCTCCCTGACTATTTACTTTGTCTGTCTTCCTCATGATTTTATAAGCTTCTGTGAGGCCATATCTTAGCCCTGAAGCTCCTGGGAATTTGACGAAGCCTATTCAGTTTCGTTCTCATGACCAAGCAGTGCAGACCTTGCAAATCCTTGTAAAGGTTTTCTAAACTTACTCTTGCAAGAAGTGTGTCCAGCTGCAGCACTTGTTTGACTGCGTGGTCACTCTGGAACTGCGGGTGGACTCACTGTGGAGCATCAGCAATTCTGGAGAGTTATGTTGCCTACCAGGTGCTCAGGCCAGGGATGTCGCCCATTGGCTGAAGAGCATTCGAAAAGGGGATCGTGAACAGCCAGTTGTCTGGAGGACGATATGAGGACCTGCAGGGATAATTCAGGGAGCTAGGAGAGAAATTAAAGAGGAGGACCTCAAAGGTAGTAATCTCGGGATTACTGCCGGTGCCATGTGACTGCCAGCGTAGAATTGAATAAAAAAAGGCACCATGAACACGTGACTTGAGGAATGGTGCTGCAGGGCGGGTTTCAGATTTGTTGGATTTTGCGACCAGTTTTGGGGAATGTGGGTGTATAAGAAAATTAACGATCTAAATCTGAACCAGACAGGAACGAATGTCCTTTCGGGAGTTTTTGCTACTGCTGTTGGGGAGGTTTTATACTAATGTGAAAGAGGGCTGCGAACCACACCATTAAGCAAGTCGGCAGTGAGGTGGAAACTGGAAACGCTAAGAATCAGGAAGATAGCATTAATAATGGGAAGAGTAGGCAGAGAGCAGATGAATGCAACAGAACTGGTGGCCTGAAATGCATCTACTTTAATGCATGGAGAATAGACAGATGAACTTAGGGCTTAGGTTGGTGCCTGGGAATATGACGTTATTGCGATCACAGAAATTTAGTTGAAGGAAGGGCATGTATGGCAACCA
>NW_025186956.1:0-2997 GCF_004010195.1 Chiloscyllium plagiosum | reverse complement strand
ATCCTGGAATGCCCTCCCTAATGGCATTGTGGGGCAACCCACAGCATGTGTACTGCAGCAATTTAAGTTCGAAGCTCACCATCACCTTCTCAAGAGCAAACAGAGATGGACTATCAATGCTGGCTAGCCAGCAACACCCAAGTCCCACAAATGAATGAAAATAAGAGATTGGCCAGGATGAGAGGGTTGTCAAGGAAGGAAATGGAGTTTATAAAGATATTAGAGGACAATGACCTCCACGCTCCCAATATTTAGATAACAAGAGTGAGAGACAATGGTTCACATCTGAACATGAGCTGGTCAAGGTAGAGACCCATGAGTCACACTGCCAGAAGCAAGGAGGGAGACAGCAATTGAACAAGTTCAATGGTGCCGTTAGTAGCGGTTTGCAGAGTGAACATCTGGATTCGGAGTCTCAACATGAACAATAATAGTGGCAAGAAGTGAAGACTATATGAAAGAACAGTAATGCAGTCATAACTGGGTTATAGAAAAACAAGTCTGGACGTTGAGACTTACCAGGGACACCAACGATAGACAGGAGAGGATAATAAAAATATTGAATAATACGAAGAGCATAATAGATCCGTGATGACAATGATAACTAATCATAATATGTTGAAAGAGACCAAACATAACCAGATAAACTCCTATCCATTGTTATGACATTCCAGTCCAAGATTCTGATACAGTGTTGGAACATTCCAGTCGAATGTTCTCGGATTCTGATCCATTGTTGGAACATTCCAGTCAAATATTCTCGGTTTCAGATCTCTCCTCCCACTCTCTCTGGAGCTGCTGCTCCCTTTCAGTGCTGTCGGTGATGCTCCCGCTCATACTATGGCATAACACATTTAATGGAACCCATTTATCATTGGAAGATACCTTCCACTGGGATAATTACAAAACATGGAGACTGACATTAATCACAGTCACTGAACAAACAGTTTCAGTAAACCCCTTCCTTCCATAACATTTCATATCGCACTAAAAGGGAACATTTACTCAGTCTGGATGGAATGGATGAGGGTTACTGACGGATGGACAATAAATCTTCCATTTTTTTTACTTTTTCCGTGTAAGTGGAAATATTGCCAGAGCATTGCAGGGCTGTATGTGTCCCACCCTGTTTGTAAAGGGGACAGGGATAAAATAACAGGCCAACTGCAAAAGATGTCTGGTGGGGAAATTTCTGGATACACTAAATCAAGGGAGAAAGTGAGGATTGCAGATGCTGGAGATCAGAGTCGAGAATGTGGTGCTGGAAAATCACAGCAGGTCAGGCAGCATCAGAGGAGCATCGACATTTGTTGTGTAAGCTTTTCATCTGGAATGGGCTTGTCGCCCAAAGATGCTAAGAGATAAATGAGAAGGGAATGGAGTTGGGGGAAGGTAGCTGAGAATGTGGTAGGTAGTAGTGGATATCCATGCTGAGTCGATCACTGTTAATGGAGATGGGGAGGTCCAGGAAGGGGAGAGAGGTGCCCGCGATGGTCCAGGTGAATTTGAGGTCAGGGTGGAAGGTAACGGTGAAGTTGATGAACTGTTCAATCTCCCCGTGGAAACACAAGGTTGCGCCAATATAGTCCTTGATGTAGCAGAGGAAAAGGTGGGGAATGCTGCCGGTGTAACTGTGGACCTTTATGGAATGCAGATTGGGGTGTGGAGGGAAATTTATCCCTGGTGGTCAGATCTGTTTGTAGGTGGTCGAAATGTCTGAGGACGATGCAATGTAGATCGGGGTGGGGAGGGAAATATATTCCTGGTGGTGGGGTCTGTTTGAGGGTAGGGCAAATGTGGGAGGATAATGCGTTGTATCTTGGTGGGATGGAAGGGCAGGAACAGGGTGTTCTTTCCCTATTGAGTTTGGAGGGGTAAAAGTTGAAGGCAGATATACGGGAAGAGGATGAGATGCTCTGGATGGCATCGTCCACCATGTGGGAGGGGAAATTGCTGTCTTTGAAGAATGAGGCCATGTGGGATATACACTGGGTTCAGAGTGTGGTGCTGGAAAAGCACAGCAGGGCTGCCAGCATCCGATGAGCAGGAAAATTCGACGTTTTGGATAAAAGTCCTTCATCAGGAATCGGGTTTTAGCTGCAAATATCAGTTTTCCTGCTCCTCAGATGCTGCCTGACATGCTGTTGTTTTCCAGCACCACACTCCCGAATTTAATCTCCCACATCTGCAATATTCACTTTTGCCGACACGCGAGGTTCAGCCACTTCTATAATACTGCCTTTAATTCTGTTCTCACTGCTGTCGGAAATTATGTTGTTAAACTTGAAACCGTGCAGAAAAGATTTCCAAGTTTATTGACAGTTTTGGGGAGGGTGGTGGTGGCGAGTGATGTTGAGCTACGTGGAGAGTATGAATGGACTGGGGCTATGATACCTGGAGCATTGGTTCTGGGGAGTGACCTTACTGAGGTTTATTGCGGTGAATCCCGATGCTCCAGGGTGGGCAATGCCAATGACGCAGAAATAGACAGAACATTTATTCACATTGAAACTGGACAATTACTCGTCGACAACATGTTGGCGAAAGATGGAGGTAAACTGAAGAATGGGACTGGCCGGAGGAATCAGAATTTGGAGGGTCCAATCACATGAATGAGAACAAAAATAAAGGCTTTGCCATATCAACTGAAAGGATTACTTATATCACATTCTCAATCCACCTCCGCGAACCAGACCAGACACCATAAACCCAGAGGAGATATCTGTTCGGCATGGAGCACTGCGCAGACCAGACTAGTGTACTGCTGAACACCACCCTGCAATCAGTCCAGAGCGGAACACAGTGCACACGACAGCAGTCAATTGTTCTATAAACCCAGATGAGATATGTGTTCAGCAGGGAGCACTGTGCAAAACGGACTGGTGTACTGTGCAAGTCTAGATACAAATTCCACATAGGTGTTTCATAATGTTGCTGAACAAGTTGGTAAAATAATTTTATAATTGTGGTGTGATGAAGAAGGATGAGGACTCAGTA
>NW_025186955.1:0-2997 GCF_004010195.1 Chiloscyllium plagiosum | reverse complement strand
ATGCGGAAAAATGAGACATGATTCACTTTGGAACGAGAAACAGGAATGCATATTACTAGCCTAATGGTAATATTCTTGATAATGTAGATGAACAGAGAGATCTTGTTGTTCATGTACATTGATGACTAAAAATTGTCACCAAGGTTTAAAGGGTTGTTCAGAAGGCAGCCAGTTTGTTTGCTTTTATTGTTAGAGGAATTGCGTTTTGGAGCCATGAGGTTATGCTGCATCTGTACAAACTCTGGTGCAGCCATATTTTGAGCATTCAAGGCAGTTCTGGTCCCCTCATTTTTGGAAGGATGTGGAAGCTTTGGAAAAGGTGAAAAGGTGATTAACTAGGATGTTGCCTGGTATGGAGGGAAGGTTTACATGAAAGGCTGAGGGACTTGAGTCTATTTTGATTCGAGAGAAGAAGGTTGAGAGACATACAAGATCATCAGAGGTTTAGGTATTGTGGACAGTGAGAGCCTTCTCCTCTAATGATGATGGCTAGCATGAGGGGACATCGTTTTAAATTGTGGGGTGATAGATTTCAGGCAGATGTCAAAGGTAGTTTCTTTACTCAGAGAGTAATAAGGGCGTGGAACATCCTGCCTGCCCAACGGTAGTAGACTCAACACCTGTAAGGCCATTTCAATGAACATTGGATAAATATAAGGATGAAAACGGAATAGTGTAGGTTAGATGGGCTTCAGATTGGTTTCCCAGGTCAGTGTCACATTGAGAGCCGAAGGGCCTGTACTGCGCTGTAATGTTCTATTTTCATGGACCTACAGTGGGCTGAATAGCTTCCTTCTCTGATGTAACAATTCTGAGGTACTCTGACTCGCAATAAAAGCTTTAGGTCACTGGAGAGACAGGTTAGTCTGGTAAAGGACAAACACTGCATTATCATCCATCATCTCTTCCTGTTCTCTGATATGCAGCGGCCTCAATGTATCTGACCAAACAAAATAGATTGATTCAAGTTCAAGCAATCAGGAGGACGTTCCCCCGAGGGGACTTCCATCAGAGGATTTAATGAATATTAAGTTTTCAGAATAACACAAATAATAAACAATATCAAAGCAGGACAATAATTGCCAGCAGAGTAAAACTTACAGTTCCAAATAGTTCCAAGTTGAACATTGTGTTCAGTTTTGGTCACCTTGCTATAGGAAGGATGTTATCAAACCGGAACTTTACAAGGATGTTGCCAGGACTGAAGGATCTGAGTCATAGGGAGAGGTTGGATAAGCTGGGACATTTCTCTTTAGAGCACAGGAGACTGAGGGGGGCATGAAGTGTTTGAGAGGCCAGACATGGCCCACATCAGTTCCAATCTCCCAGCCTACCTCGATCCCCTACAATTTTCCTACCAGTGGAATGGGTCCATAGCAGGTGCTGATCCCTGGAACATCTAGACAACAAGGACATTTGCGTCAGACTCTTGCTCATTGATTAGAGGTCCAACTTCAACACTATTATTCCCTTCAGACTGATCACAAATCTACATGACCTTAGTCTCAGCTCAGCCTTCTGCAATTGAATCCTCAGCTTTCTGATCCACAGTCCGCAATCACTGAAAATAGGTAACTTGCTTCTTCCACAATAACATTCAACATTGAAATCCCAAAGGATGTGTCCTCAGCAAAATACATAACGGAAATCGAGGGCTTGGTGATGTGGTGCAATGAGACCAAACTCTCTTTCCACGCCAGCAAAACTAACCAATTGATCAATGACTTCAGAAAGAAAGGAGGAGAACATGCCGCCATCTACATCAATGGATCTAAGGTTGAAAGGGTGGAGAGCATTAAGTTCCTCAGACTGACGATAACCGACATCCTGTCCTGGACTTCCCATGTAGATCTGACAGTCGAGATGGTACAGCAACGCCTCTTCTTTCTCCAGAAGCTCAGGAAATTTGGCATGTCCACAAGGACCCTCAATAATGTCTACAAATGCACCACTGAGAGCAAACCATCCGTTGCATAATGGTCTGCCACAGCTCTGCCCAGGATAGTAAGAGAAATGACAGAAGGTTGTGTGCACAACCCATGCCATCACGGAAGCCAACCTCCCATCAATTGACTCCATTTACATAACTCACTGCCGCAGAAAGGCTGACAACATTATCAAATCCTGGATCTCCTACAATCTCTTCCATTAGGAAGACAATACAGAAGCCTGAACGCATAAACCAGCAGCTCATGAACAGCATTTTCCCAGCCATTATTAAACTGAGGAATGGATTCTCGAACTTCAGATAATGCTGATCTTGCTCACGTTTTTTTCCCGATTGCATGCCCTTTGTGGTGCAGCCTGCATGCTTCAGTCTCAGCTTTTCCTTTACCCTCTGATCTGTATGCCCTTGCTTACTGTAGGAGCAAAGACTCTGGAGGCAGACAGGACACAGGCACGGAGTGGAATTTAATTCATCCTTAATGAGATCAGAATAAGTTATCTTTTGTAGTAAATCTTCATAAGGTTTTGTGCCACAATTTAATTATTTTATTACTGCTCTGTTACAAATCATCAATTTAAAAACAAAGAAACTTCTTTATCACTACGTTAGCATGTTTCAGAATCTTGCGAATCAGATTATCCTTTCTTTTGCCTTGGAATAATTCCCTTCTCAAAGGCTTCTTTTTCACTTATGGTGAAGCAATCTATTTTAAATTCTGACAATCTTGTGGCTCTTCAAATACAGACAGTCGAAGTAGACTTTTAAATTTCGGCCACTCCATGTCTCTAAAAAAACAGTCAGCTGCGAAACTCACTGCCCGAACTGTGTATAAACAACGAGTTTCACTCTACTTTGGTGCATGCTTCAATAAATCCAATCAAATCAAATCATATGATAGAGAGGAGGAAATTCTCGCAAGGTCAATAGAACCAGATTGAATCATTGCTTCCTGCTGCATTCGGCCAAAAATCGTGATAGGCGTTTAAACAACTAACTGGTGGAGAGGGCTCCACAATTATCCCTATCCTATCAATGGATCAGCGTTGCAC
>NW_025186954.1:0-2997 GCF_004010195.1 Chiloscyllium plagiosum | reverse complement strand
CCTCGCTCTCCTCTGGGATTTGGGGTTCCCCCCTCGCTCTGCTCTGGGACTTGGGGTTTTCCCTTCGCTCTGGGACTCAGGGTTCCCCCCTCACTCTGCTCTGGGACTCGGGGTTCCCCCCTCACTCTGCTCTGGGACTCGGGGATCCCCCCTCGCGCTGCACTGAGAATCAGGGTTCCCATATCGCTCTGCTCCGCGACTCGAGGTTCCCACCTCGCTCTGGGATTTGGGGTTTCCCCCCTCTCGCTCTGGGACTCAGGGTTCCTCCCTCACTCTCAGACTCTGGGTTCCCCCTCGCTTTCCTCTGGGACTGGGGGTTCCCCCTCGCTCTGGGACCCGGGGTTCCCTGCTTGCTCTGCTCTGGGACTCGGGGTTCCCCCACCTCGCTCTGCTCTGGGTCTCGGGGTTTCCCCCTTGCTCTGCTCTGGGACTCGGGGTTTCCCCCTCACTGTGGAACTTGGGGTTCCCCACTCACTCTGCTCTGGGACTAGGGGTTCCCCCCTCGCTCTGGGACTCGGGGTTCCCCACTCGCTCTGCTCTGGGACTCGAGGTTCCCCCCTCACTCTGCTCTGGGACTCGGGGTTTCCCCCTCGCTCTGCTCTGGGACTCGGGGATCCCCCTCGCTCTGAGACTCGGTGTTCCCCCCTCGCTCTGCTCTGGGACTCGGGGTTCTCTCGTCACTCTGCTCTGGGACTTGGGGTTCCCCCCTCGCGCTGCACTGAGAATTGGGGTTCCCACGTCGCTCTGCTCCTCGACTCGAGGTTCCCACCTCGCTCTGGGATTTGGGGTTTCCCCCCCCTCGCTCTGGGACTCGGGGTTCCCCCCTCGCTCTCAGACTCTGGGTTCCCCCTCGCTCTGCTCTGGGACTGGGGGTTCCCCCACCTCGCTCTCCTCTGGGATTTGGGGTTCCCCCCTCGCTCTGCTCTGGGACTTGGGGTTTTCCTTTCGCTCTGGGACTCAGGGTTCCCCCCTCACTCTGCTCTGGGACTCGGGGATCCCCCCTCGCGCTGCACTGAGAATCAGGGTTCCCATATCGCTCTGCTCCGCGACTCGAGGTTCCCACCTCGCTCTGGGATTTGGGGTTTCCCCCCTCTCGCTCTGGGACTCAGGGTTCCTCCCTCACTCTCAGACTCTGGGTTCCCCCTCGCTTTCCTCTGGGACTGGGGGTTCCCCCTCGCTCTGGGACCCGGGGTTCCGTGCTTGCTCTGCTCTGGGACTCGGGGTTCCCCCACCTCGCTCTGCTCTGGGACTTGGGGTTTTCCCTTCGTTGTGGGACTCAGGGTTCCCCCCTCACTCTGCTCTGGGACTCAGGGTTCCCCCCTCACTCTGCTCTGGGACTCGGGGATCCCCTCGCTCTGGGTCTCGGGGTTTCCCCCTTGCTCTGCTCTGGGACTTGGGGTTCCCCCTCACTTTGGGTCTCGGGGATCCCCTCGCTCTGGGACTCGGGGTTTTCCCCTCGCTCTGCTCTGGGACTTGGGGTTCCCCCTCGCTCTGCTGTGGGACTGGGGGTTCCCCCTCGCTCTGCTCTGGGACTTGGGGTTCCCCTCGCTCTGCTGTGGGACTGGGGGTTCCCCCTCGCTCTGGGACCCTGGGTTCCCCCCTTGCTCTGCTCTGGGACTCGGGGTTCCCCCTCACTGTGGAACTTGGGGTTCCCCACTCGCTCTGCTCTGGGACTCGGGGTTCCCCTCGCTCTGCTCTGGGACTGGGGGTTGCCCCTCGCTCTGGGACCTGGGGTTCCCCCCTCGCTCTGCTCTGGGATTTGGGGTTCCCCCTCGCTCTGCTGTGGGACTGGGGGTTCCCCCTCGCTCTGGGACCCCGTTCCCCCCTTGCTCTGCTCTGGGACTCGGGGTACCCCCTCACTGTGGAACTTGGGGTTCCCCACTCGCTCTGCTCTGGGACTCGGGGTTCCCCTCGCTCTGCTCTGGGACTCAGGGTTTCCCCTCGCTCTGCTCTGGGACTGGGGCTTCCCCCTCGCTCTGGGTCTCGGGGTTTCCCCCTCGCTCTGCTCTGGGACTTGGGGTTCCCCCTCACTTTGGGTCTCGGGGATCCCCTCGCTCTGGGACTCGGGGTTTTCCCCTCGCTCTGCTCTGGGACTTGGGGTTCCCCCTCGCTCTGCTGTGGGACTTGGGTTTCCCCTCGCTCTGCTCTGGGACTGGGGGTTCCCCCTCGCTGTGGGACCCGGGATTCCCCTCGCTCTGCTCTGAGATTTGGGGTTCCCTCCCCTCGCTCTGCTCTGGGACTGGGGGTTCCCCCTCGCTCTGAGACTCTGGGTTCCCCCTCGCTCTGCTCTGCTCTAGGACTCAGGGTTCCCCCCTCACTCTGCTCTAGGACTCAGGGTTCCCCCCTCACTCTGCTCTAGGACTCAGGGTTCCCCCCTCGCTCTGCTCTGGGACTCAGGGTTCCCCCCTCACTCTGCTTTGGGACTCGGGGCTCCCCCCTCACTCTGGGACTTGGGGTCCCCCCTCGCTCTGGGACTCGGGATTCCCCTCGCTCTGCTCTGGGACTTGGGGCTTCCCCCACCCGCTCTGGGTCTCGGGGTTCCCCCCTCACTGTGGGACTTGGGGTTCTCCAATCACTCTGGAACTCGGGGTTCCCCACTCGCTCTGCTCTGGGACTAGGGGTTCCCCCCTCGTTCTGGAACTCAGGGCTTCCCCCTCGCTCTAGGCCTCAGGGTTCCCCCCTCGCTCTGCTCTGGGACTCAGGGTATCCCCCTCCCTCTGCTCTGGGTCTCGGGGTTCCCCACTCGCTCTGCTCTGGGACTCAGGGGTTCCCCCTCGCTCTGCTCTGGGACTCGGGGTTCCCCCCTCACTGTGGGACTTGGGGTTCCCCACTCACTCTGGGACTCGGGGTTCCCCACTCGCTCTGCTCTGGGACTCAGGGCTTCCCCCTTGCTCTGGGACTCAGGGTTTCCCACTCACTCTGGGACTCGGGATTCCCCCTCACTCTGCTCTGGGACTCGGGGTTTCCCCCTCCCTCTGCTCTGGGTCTCGGGATTCC
>NW_025186953.1:0-2997 GCF_004010195.1 Chiloscyllium plagiosum | reverse complement strand
AAAACCAATAATTTGAAAACTAGAATGAGAGCTCTTGCTGGAGAGCTACCTGCCCATCTAACACTTCCCTCTATCAGAAATTAGAAAGCACTCTCTATCAAAAGGTACCTTTTTCTGCAAAACATACTCTGTATAAATGAAAGAAGTTGAAACGATTGAAATGAGCAGATAGAAGTTGGAAACAGCGGAGCACATGCAAACTGTGTCGACTTGAGATGAAGTTGATGTAATGTTTAACAACTGTGTTATTGAAATAGCATGTTTATATATTGCATTCAGTTAAAGGAAAGAATGTTTAATTTGTTCATTGTTTTGTTTAGTATACGCAATAGCGTGAAATAAAAAGCTGTTTTTCTTTAAGTACTGGAAATTAGAATTTCCGGATTACGTTTGAACAGATTACGAGGTGAGGAGAGATGTTCCGACTGTTTGCTATGAATTAACGAGAGATTCCACGTCCTCATTGTAACAATGGTTTCCTTTTATTCCAATTGACTCCAGGTTGACAAAAGCTCTTCAATGCCTTAGTCATTCAGGCGCACCCTTAATTTCAAGAGCAATCAGTCTCACCTTGCCTTGTGAGTGCAGTATTTTATCCATTTTGGACTAATTATGTAATGAGGACAAAAGCTAAGTGACTCTAATGGAATACGCAGTATAAGAGATCTGCTTATTGTTGACTGAGTACAACCTGAAAGCACATTCATTACTCCCTTCCATCACTTTGCTGATGGTTCAGCATTGATTGACAGGTGTAAGGGTTGGTTTTTGTCCTGCTTTTGTAGACTTGTCACAACTGGGCATTTTTTAGAAACCTGTATAAATATGAATGTCGTGGTTACAATACGCTGTTGTGAAAGCTGGAGCTTGGCATTGAGTATGATGACCATCAATCATTATATCGAAGGGAAAGACAGGCTTGAAGGCCCAAATGTCCGCCTGCTATTCCGACAGAACAATGCTGGGGATATTTGGGGTGGGGGAGCTGATAAGAATCGTCCAGGGTCTCCATGATTTCATACTTCTGCCTCGAGATTATTAACAATGGTTCAGTTTTTCCTTGTGCACGGATTGTGCTGGACGCCCCCGACTGCCCCATGACAGAGACAACCATTGAGATAAGGAGCTCATTTCCAGTCTGGCTTGTTAATAGTGAGGACAGAGTGAATTTCTCCCTAACCTGACTGCGCCGGCACTAGGCTCATCCTCGTTCGCTCTGCTTTTGGTAGATTAATCTTTACGCCCTCTACTCATATGGCACAGGCGTCGCTGTCAATCACCTGTTTAGCGTACTTGTGCAGTATTTTGTGAAGTGTTGGTGCAGACACAAACTGGCTGGAACCGGAGGCTTGCTAACACTGGGAGTGTCAGAAATACCCAATGTTCGCCTGAAAGTCCAAATAAGAGTATTTATTGCTTTGAGTTAGCGTCAGCTGCATAGTTTCTTACGTAACAGGCCCAGCGTGAACATCCTGAGCAGAATCTCGTAGAGGTACAAGGGAGAGGGACTGTGGACAGTGTTTAACTTTAGAAACACTGTCTTAAATCTTCCCAGTATTTATTAGAGTTAGTTCATCAGCATGAAGTGAAGCAGAAAGCAACATCGCTCACGAGGTGGATTCCAGATGCAGTTGAATATAAGCGGGAGAACAGGAACGAAAGGAAAACTGGCAGGTTGAGAGAAATCACATTGAAACAACAGTCTCCGGCAGTGAAACATTTCAGCCATGACGTGAAATTGGACAAGGCGGAGAGGAAATTCAAAACAATTTTTCAAAATTATGGGGGTACAGTACAGAATTGATAGCGATAAATTGTTCCTCCTCGGAAAAGCTTTGAGAGTAAGAGTGGAGAATTCCAAAAAATTTCAAAAGAAGAACATATGATGTAAGAAATAAACTTCACACAGCGAGTAGTTAGATATGCATTTTTTTTTAATGGATCTGTTGTTTGGGATTTTTTCAGTCAAGGGCATTAAAAGATTATGTTATAGGGAAAGAAATACAGGATTACAGTGGGAGAAGTCAGGGAATTGACACAAAATCAGAAAGCACATTCAGAGAATCGTGTTCACCAAAATTGTTGAATGACCTCCTCTGTACCTTAACAATTCTGTGATTCAAAATTACTCATTGAATCTCCACACCGTCTGTCAAGAACATGGCACTAATATCTCATATTCAATCTGGTTGCTCAACTATGCTGTGATGAATTATTTGAGATATTCATTGACTAAATTGAATTATCAAGCACATCATTGTTTCCAGATGCATTTTTTTTTTTAAAAAAAAGCTTCATAAATAAATTATCCATACCAGAATTTCGATTTTGTCGAAACACGAGGAAGAATGCGGGAAAAAGATTTATAACTTTGGAGATAACAAAGGAAAAATGTTTAACACGAACTGGTTTTCCTTGGCAAAAATCCTGTTCTATATTTGGCAGAGCAGAATTTTGTGCATTTCTTTCTAATTGATGAGAAAGAGAGTATTTGCTGATAAGAAAATTAAACAAGACACTATGCTGAGATTTTAAAGAGCCATGCGGTACATCGGCAACTGAACGCTACCTCTCAATGTGTTCATCTGACAAGATTACAAACATTATCATTATAGATTCCCGATATGGGGAAATAAGCAATTCGGCTTAACATGTCCACAACAACTTACTGCACACCATCCATACGAGTCACCCGTCTACCCTCCAACAGTGCACTTCCCATGACCAGCCAATATACTGTGGGCAATCCACTTCACCAGCACATATTTGATCTGTAGGAGGAAATACGCACACACAAGTGGGGATTGTGAAAGGTCCACACAGACTTTCACCCAAGGCCGAGGTTGAACCCAGATCCTTGGCGTTGTGATGGAGCTGTGCAAACCACCGTGACAGCCTACTGGGAAAAAATAGCAATGGTACATAGAAACTGAGTTGGTATTCCAGTGAACAGACTGTGGAAATATTAAGAGTCAGTTACGCTGCCATAAATTCACT
>NW_025186952.1:0-2997 GCF_004010195.1 Chiloscyllium plagiosum | reverse complement strand
CTCTGTTAAAGCTGCAGAAAATGGCTTTTATGTAACTGAGTGCTAATTCAATATAAGTGACTAACCACAGTCAGCTTCAGTCGTGATTAGCAGACAATGCGCCACTTAAAGCAGAGAAATAACTCAGCTAGATAAGGCAGTTTTAACCAGCCTTTGGGTGCAGGTGCGATGGCTCGGTTAGTGATACAAGAGTGGCCTGAGTGTTGGAAAATAAAGTTGGTTCCCAGGAAATATCATTCGAGCAAGGAACTGTCGCATAAAGCAATATGGAGTATTGACTGGCAATTATCTTAATGTACTATACGATCATGGCCTGTATCCTTCCATAAAAATAGTATTTTACAAAGTATTTGTTATCCTTTTGTGCACAGTTACACCAAGGAACACGGAAGTGTATAACCTTTGTGTTTCTGCACCCTCTATACTCGGCTGTATAAAAAATAAAGAATACATTCTTAACAGCCAGATCAATTACGATGTTTATTGATCGATCACCGAAGCGAGACCCCCTCCTTGCCGGAGTCCAGATCATCATCTGGTGTCGTGACTCGGATTCGGTATAGACAGATTTCAGATAATAGTGTGAGAGCCTTCAGACCTCGGATTGTCGAGAAATTGGCCGGCAGACGTAAGTATTTTCTCCATTTGGTTTTCCTCACATTCAAACGTGGTTGACTCGACCCCTCACTCTCTATCGTCCAAGTGCAGCCTGAAAAGGTCTTAATAAGAATACATTACGAAATGAAAAAAGAAAGGAGAAGGGGACTCTGGGGAGTTGTCCAAATATTTGGCACGCCAGACCAGTATCAACTGGTTCAAGATTATAGAGCTATCAATGCTATGGCAGTGGTCCCAAATCCAGCTCATATCCTGGTCTTAGTACCATCAGACGCTAAATGTTTCACTGTTGTTGACCTGCAACATGTTTTGTTTTTCTCTCTCTGCTTTTTCATGAAGACAGTCAGCACCTTATTTGTCCTTACTTTTATTGGCCAGCAGTTGATGTGGACTCGATTACCTTAGGACTTCATACATTCTCCAACCCTTTTCTCTCAGGCCTTACAGAAACAATTGCAGTCTCTCACACTAACAGGTGGGTCTGCACAAATCCAATATGGAGATGACCTCCTTTGTGGCAGTTTAGATGAAGAATCTGGTCACTCCGATGTTGTCCTCCTCCTCATCTATCTGAAACGTCTGGGCTATATTGCTTTTCCCGAAAAAGTCTCAATTGTACAACGTCAGGTATAGTTTTTAGGTTTCATGCTGTCAGCTGATTCACACTCCCTTGAGCAGATCCGTATTCCTCCTATTCTCAAATTCCCGGTCCCAACAATGGTGAAACAGATTCGTCCGTGGCTGGGTATGGTCAAATTCTGCCGACAATGGATCCCTAACTCTGCCCTCCTCGTTCGGGTATTGACCCTCTTTATTTCCTGTGAAGGTACCTTCGAACTCTCCTCAGAGGCATAGCAAGCCTTTGACAAACGAGCCTTGTCACAAGCTTCAGCTTTTGGACGACCCCTCTATTACAGACCTTTCCAACTTTAATGCACGATTCTGGATGACAGTGCTTCCTCGGTTCTCACTCAACTACATGGAGATCACCACTGCCCGGTTGCCTATTTCTCTACTAAACTTGACACTGTTGCCTTAGGATATCTCCGTTGTACTCAGATCCTTACCACTATTTATCTGAGATTACAGTCCACAAAAACCATTACACTTCAGCAGGATATTGTCGTCTACCATTCTCATGTGGTGATCATCCAATTGGGATAATTGCAAACTCAACATTTGACTGGGGCTCGCCAAAACCGTCATGAGATTTACCTCTTCAACAACCTCCGGCTGACCTTTAGGCATTATACCACCATTAATCCTAGCGATTTCCTTGCACATCCCCCATTACCCTTATCAACTCCAGATCATGACTGAATTCTCCTCATCAATGAGGACATACAAATTCATCCAGATCTTTCCCTTGTCCCTATCTCAGACACTGGAACCAATATGATCACTGATGGTAGTTCTTCTACAGACCACCTAATAGCAGTAGAGAGATTGAAGATCTCATAGGCGGGCAGATTCTGGAAAAATGCAAAAGTAGCAGGGTTGTTGTTATGGGTGATTTCGATTTTCCCAATATCGACTGATAACTCCTAAGTGTAGATGGTTTGGATGGAGCCACTTTTGTCGGGTGTATTCAGGAAGGTTGCCTTACTCAGTATGTCGACAGACCGACGAGGGGAAATGCCATTTTGGATATGGTGCTCGGCAACGAGCCAGGACAGGTGTCAGATCTCACAGTGGGAGAGCACTTTGGTCACAATAATCATAACTGCCTCACGTTTACCATAGCCTTGGAGAGTGAAAGGAACAATAACGAGGGAAAATATTTAATTTGGGAAAAGGATATTATAATGCTATCAAAACAGGAGTTGGGAAGTATAGACTGGGAGCAATTGTTCCACAGAAAGGGCACAGCAGACATGTGAAGACTTTATGGAGCAGATGTTGCGAGTGATGCACAAATTTGTTCCTCTGAGACAGGTAAGAAGGGGTAAAATTAAGGAGCCTTGAACGATGAAAACAGAGGAAGTTCTCGTCAAAAGGAAGAAGGCAGCTTACATAAGGTGGAGGAAGCAAGGAACTAGCACAGCTTTAGAGGATTAGAGGCTTGCTAGAAAGGAGCTCAGAAATGGACTGAGGAGAGTCAGGAGGGGCACGAAAAAGGCTTAGCAAGAAGGAGAAGGTAGAACCTAAAGGCGTTCTCCCTAATGATCAGGGAGACGTTAGGGCCGATCAGGGATCGCGGAGGGAATTTGTGAATGGAATTTGAGTAGATAGAGGAAGCCCTAAATGAATGTTTTTGCTTCGGTTTTCACCAAGGAAAGGGAACTTGTTAAAAATGAAAACTTAGAGGAGCAAAGCACCGTCATCGACAGCGCAATTAATGCGTCGATTGGTGACTTATTTGTGACTTTTTGATAGGAA
>NW_025186951.1:0-2996 GCF_004010195.1 Chiloscyllium plagiosum | reverse complement strand
CTACCTACTACAGGTATCCGAAATCCCAAAATCTGAAAAGCTCCGAAATCCGAAGGTTTTTCCGTGAATACTTTTCTTATTAACAAGGTTGTTTGGCATGCAAGCAGTTAACCTAACTCCACACCCACTCAATGCATGTCACTCAGATGTGATGTGTGGGGTGTGGCCCACACAATTCTGTTTCAGCACAGAAATATCCAATTGCTCTTGATTGCTCACTGAGTCCATTATGGATGGAGGTGAGGGGGGAGGTGAGGGCACAGGTTTTGCAATTCCTGCGGTGGCAGAGGAGGGTGCCAGGATGGGAGGGTGGGTTGTTGGGGGGCGTGGACCTGAGTGGACCTGACCAGGTAGTCACTGAGGGAATGGTCTTTGCGGAAAGCAGAAAGGGATGGGGAGGGAAATATATCCCTGGTGGTGGGGTCTTTTTGGAGGTGGCAGAAATGTTGGCAGATGATGCGGTTAATGTGCAGGTTGGTAGGGTGGAAGGTGAGCACCGGGGATTCTGTCCTTGTTACTGTTGGAGAGGTGGGGTTTGAGGGCGGAGGTGCAGGATGTGGTGAGATGTGTTGGAGGGCATCTTCAACTACGTGGGAAGGGAAATTGCGGTCTCTAAAGAAGGAGGCCATCTGGTGTGTTCTGTGGTGGAACTGGTCCTCCAGGGAGCAGATACGGTGGAGGCGGAGGAATTGGGAATAAGGGATGGCAGTTTTGCAGAAGGTAGGGTGGGAAGAGATGTAATCCAGGTTGCTGTGGGAGTTGGTGGGTTTGTAAAAAATGTCAGTGTCAAGTCGATCGTCATTAATGGAGATGAAGAGGTCCAGGAAGGGGAGGGAGGTGTCAGAGATGGTCCAGGTAAATTGAAGGTCGGGATGGAATGTGTTGGTGAAATTGATGAACTGCTCAACCTCCTTGCGGGAGCACGAGGTGGCGCCGATGCAGTCATCAATGTAGTGGAGGAAGAAGTGGGGATTGGTGCCGGTGTAACTACAGAAGATGGACTGTTCTACATAGCCGACAAAGAGACAGGCATGGCTGGGGCCCATACGGGTGTCCATGGCTACCCCTTTGGTCTGAAGAAAGTGGGAGGTTTCGAAGGTGAAATTGTTAAGGGTGAGGACCAGTTCAGCCAAACGAATGAGAGTGTCAGTGGAAGGGTACTGTTGGGGACATTGGGAGAGGAAGAGGGAGTGCTTGGAGGCCCTGGTCATGGCAGTGGAGGTGTAGAGGGATTGGATATCCGTGGTGAAGATGAGGCATTGGGGGCCAGGTAAACAGAAGTCTTGGAGGAGGTGGTGGGCCTGGGTGGTGTCTCGAATGTGTGGGGGGAGTTCCTAGACTAGGGGGGATTGGACAGTATCGAGGTAGGTGGAGATGAGTTCGGTGGGGCAAGAGCATGCTGAGACAATGGGTCGGCTGGGGTGGTCAGGCTTGTGGATCTTGGGAAGGAGGTAGAATCGGGCAGTGCGGGATTCCCGGACTATGAGGTTGGAAGCTGTGGGTGGGAGATCTCCTGAGGTGATGAGGTTCTGTATAGTCTGGGAGATGATGGTTTGGTGATGGGGGAGTGGGGTCATGCTCGAGGGGGCGGTAGGAGGAGGTATCTTCGAGTTGGCGTCTGGCTTCAGCAGTGTAGCCATGAATTTCATGTGCCAGGTAGCATCCCATTTGGCCAACTTGTCAATGTCCCTCTAAAGACACCCAGCAATATCCTCACAATTCACTACTCTCCATAGCTTAGTATCATCTGCTAGTTTAGAGATTTTGCTCTCCACACCCATCTCCAAATCACTTACATAAATCAGAAAAAGCAAGGGTCCCAACACCGATCCCTGGGGAATACCATTTTTAACTCATCTCCAATCTAAGAAATGCCAATCTGTACCTGCTCTCTATTTCTGATCTTTTATCCAAATTCTATATGTTCTAATATATAGAACATAGAACATAGAAAAGCACAGAACAGACCCTTTGGCCCACGATGTTGTGCCGAGGTTTAATCCGAATGTAAAATATAGTAACTTTACCTATGCACCCCTTAACTCACTGCTATCCATGTGCATGTCCAGCAGTCGCTTAAATGTCCCCAATTACTCTACTTCCACCACCACAGCTGGCAACGCATTCCATGCATTCACAACTCTCTGCGTAAAGAACCTACCTTTGATGTCTCTTTCATACCTTCCTCCTAATATCTTCAAACTATGACTTCTTGTACCAGTCAATCCTGCCCTGGGAAAAAGTCTCTGGCTATTGACTCTATCTATTTCACTCATTATTTTGTACACCTTGATCAGGTCTCCTCTCTTCCTCCTTCTCTCCAGAGACAAAAGTCCGAGCTTATTCAACCTTTCTTCATACAGCAAGCCCTCCAGTCCAGGCAGCATCCTGGTAAACCTTCTTTGCACCCTCTCCAAAGTCTCTGTATCCTTGCTATAATATGGCAACCAGAACTGGACACAATATTCCTAGTGTGATCTCACCAGGGACTTGTAGAGCTGCAGCAAAATCTCACGGCTCTGAAACTCGATCCCCCTGTTAATGGAAGCCAAAACACCATATGTTTTCTTTACAACCCTCTCCACTTGGGTGGCAACTTTGAGGGATCCATGTACTTGCACACCCAGATCCCTCTGTTCCTCCACACTGCCAAGAATCCTGTCTTTAATTCTATATTCAGCATTCGAGTTTGATCTTCCAAAATGCATCACTTCGCATTTATCCAGGTTGAACTCCATCTGCCATTTCTCAGCCCAGCTCTGCATCCTGTTTATGTTGCGCTGCAGCCTGCAGTAGCCCTCTATACTATCGATGACACATCCAACCTTTGTGTCATCTGCAAATTTACTAATCCACCCCTCAACCTCCTCATCCAAGGCATTTATAAAAACTACAAAGAGCAGAGGTGCAAGAACAGAGCCCTGCAGGACCCCACTCAACACTGACCTCCAGGTAGAATACTTTACATCTACAACCATTCTCTGCCTTCTGTCAGC
>NW_025186950.1:0-2996 GCF_004010195.1 Chiloscyllium plagiosum | reverse complement strand
TTCTGGCATGATTGGTGTAATAACATCGCTGAAGTCTTGTCCAGAAAGATCTCGTTTTCTCGGATGAGCCTAAGGTCTTCGAGTTCTTTCGTCAGCGCTGCAATATGCTCGGTCAATTGCTGAATGTGCACACATTTTCCACACACATACGAGCCAGACATACCAGAGTCATTGACCTCCCACATCAAGCAGGTAGCGCACTGAACCAGCTGGGCAGTCATGTCTTCACCCTCTTCAACTGTGGTGTAATCACTTCACTCAACCTCCTTGTCAAAGAGTCCTGAGCTGAAGCCTCACTCTTCGATCTAAACTTCCTTAGACCCTCTTTTTGTGGCACGTCTGTGGACTCTTAATTAAGGTTAGAGGAGGAAGGAGGGAGGGAGACCCTACTTTGTAGGACCTGGGGTTTAGAACACACCCACTCTAATAGTAATCACTTACCTTCCTGACCGGCTTTGCGCTCCGTCTGAACTTCCGCCCAGCTCCCGCCACTCTCTGGCATGGTTTATGGTGGCATGGCCTCCCCCGCTGGTCCTGGGGGGAAGAGGAAGTCCCACCAGCACCATCCTGGCTAGCACCATGACCCAGAGCTCTGCCCACACAGCAAGGTGCCAATTCCTCCTGTCTGCTCTGTCTAGGGCAAAGGTCAGCAACTGTGCAGCTCCACACTGACCCGGCTTGTCTGGGTGCATAACGACCTCTTCAAGATGGTGCAAGGGATGCTGTGAATTCTGGGATACTCGTTGAGTGGTGACGTTCCGGAAATGGTACCTGGTAAGATGGGGCAGGAATCAGTCATGACAGACCATGGCGGGGTCAGGTAATTAAATATTCGAGTTTGGTGAGATACAATGAGAAAGCTCGCTAGGCCTCGTGGTGAGAAATCCTTCAAAATCACAACACAACTTGGACTTATCCCAAACAACATTAGAATCAGCTCTTGCCTGTCTCATCTCCTTAATTTCTCAAACACTTCAACCAAATCACCCTGTACCTTTCTCAATTTCAGGGATTACAGCCCAAGTTTGTGTGATCTTTGCTTGTGTTTTAACCTTGGGGTCCAGGTATGATTCTACTAAATCTACACTGCACTCCCTTTAAGACCTGTATATCTTTCATAAGGTATGGGGCTCGGAACTGCTCCCAGTGACTCCCAGGTATGGTCTCACCATGGCTTTGCATAACTAAAGCACAATCTCTGTTTGATTGTATTGTAGCCCTCTTGATATAAAGGCCAACATTCCACTAGTATCTGGATTTTTGACATTTTAATGGTTTATACAAATGGACTGGAAAGTCACTCTGAACCTCCAATCATTTGTAGCTTTCCACAGTTTACAAAATATCCTGTTCAATTCTTTTAGAAGTTCATAGTGGATGACATCATATTTTCTAACATTGAAATCCACTGGCCACAATTTTGCCAATTCATTTCACCCATCAATACCTCTTTATGATTTATTTATCATTCCCACCTATCCTTATGTCATCAAAAATTTGAATGTGTGGCTTTCTGTTCCATTGTCTATGTTCTGTTATATCCTGTTGATGAGAGTTACCTGGCCATTATCTGATGCTGTTCCCTTTGGTACATCCAGTTTCCTTTTCAGGTCAATAACTTGTTTCCAGATCCATTTGGTTTAGCTTTCATTCATAGTCTCTTATGATACACTTTGTAAATTGCTTTCTGGAAGTCCATATCAACAACATCCATAAACTTGAATCAGAAGATCTTTGGAAAATTATCCCAAAACCAGCAACTGCTGCAGAAACTCAGCAGGGCCTGGCAGCAAAACAACATAAGGACTAGGAGCAGGAGGAGGTCGTCTGGCCCTTCCAGCCTGCTCCACCATTCAATATAGTCAGGGCTGATCTCTTCATGGCTTCAGCTCCACTTACCCGCCCTCTCACTGTAACCCTACATTCCTTTATTGTTCAAAAATTATCTACCTTCACTTTAAAAACATTTACTGAAGTAATGTCATCTCGTTACCTGAGAGCCAGTCTCCCTCTGATTTCATCCTTCTCCTCTAGAACTTCCCCCTGTCCCATCAGCATTCCCCTAGTGACTAAATGCAATGAAATCCACCCCTAGGCATGAGTAGCTCACTTTCCACAGGTTACCATGAGCTGTCCCCAAATGCCCCTCATTGACATTGAGCAAAATACAGAAACTGAAAGGAGCAACCTTTTGGCCCTTCAAGCCTGTTCATCCATTCATCATGATCCAGGCTGATTGTCCAACTCAAGAGCACAATCCTGCTTTCTTCCCATAACCTTTCATCCCATTTGCCCCAAGTGCTATCTCGAACTGCCTCCTGAATACATTCAATGTCTTGGAATCAATTACTTGCTGTGGTAATGAATTCCACGGGCTCACCACTCTTTGGGAGATGAAATGTCTCCTCATCTCCGTCCTAAATGGTCTACCCTGAGTCCTCAGACTGTGACTTCTGGTTCTGGACACACCCACCATCGGGTACATCCTCCCTGCATCTATCCTGTCTAGTCCTGTTGTAGTTCCTCAGTCTCTGAGATCCTCCCTCATTTGTCTGAACTCTAACAAGGACTGAGCTGAGGACTGACAGTGGGCCTCCCCGTGGGTCTGACTTGGAGGGGCGGCCGTGACTGAACCTAGCGCAGCCCTGACTGATGTCTCCACTACACCCTGACTGGTCTCCCTGTAACCTGGGGACTGGCTGCCCTAGGCCTTTGGGATTGATGCTGGTCCAGTCCATGGACTGCAAGGAAATGGATCTCCGGACTGACCAGGTTCCACATCCTGGATTGGAATCAGACCGATCCCTTGACTGATTATGGATGAAGGGTCAAGGAGGGTGATGATCATGGAGCATGCAGGGATACTATGCTGAAGGCAGAGATGGCTGATGGCTGGGACAAGCAATCAGTGAGGTGCAGTCTTCAGGTTTACACGTTGGAAATTTGTGCTGTCTCGTTTCTCAGTGAAGGGGAGGAGAATTGTCAGTGTCATATAA
>NW_025186949.1:0-2996 GCF_004010195.1 Chiloscyllium plagiosum | reverse complement strand
AAAATCATTGTTATGCTCCATCAGTGTTACGCATGATCAGTGTTACACTCCATCAGCTGTCACACACCATCAGTGTTACGGACCATCAGTATTACACACGATTAGTGTTACACTCCATCAGTGTTATACACCATGATTGTTACAATCCATCAGTGTTACACACCATCAGTGTTACACTCCATCAGTAATACACACCATCAGTGTTACACAAAAACATTGTTACGCTCCATCAATGTTACGCACGATCAGTGTTACACTCCATCAGCTGTCACACACGATCAGTGTTACGGTCCATCAGTATTACACACGATTAGTGTTACACTCCATCAGTGTTACACACCATCAGTGTTACAATCCCTCAGTGTTACACTCCATCAGCTGTCACACACCATCAGTGTTACGGTCCATCAGTATTACACACGATTAGTGTTACACTCCATCAGTGTTACACACCATCAGTGTTACAATCCCTCAGTGTTACACTCCTTCAGATGTCACACACCATCAGTACTACACTCCAACAATGCTACACGTCAGCAGTACTACACTCCAACAATGCTACATGCCATCAGTAAAACACACCATCAGTACTACAATTCATCAGTGCTACACTCCATCCGTGTTACCCTCCATCAGTGTTACACTCCATCAGTGCTTCACTCCATCCGTGTTACACACCATCAGTGTTACGGTCCATCAGTGTTGCACATGATCAGTGTTACTCCCCCTCAGTGTTATACTCCATCAGTGTTACATTCCAGCATAGTTAAACTCCCTCAGTGTTACACTCCATCAGTGTTACACGCCATCAGTAATACACACCATCAGTGCTACAATCCATCAGTGTTACACTCCATCAGTACTACATTCTATCAGTGCTCACTCCGTCAGTACTATACTCCATCCATGCTACACTCCATCAGTGTTGCACACCATCAGTGTTACACTCCATCAGTAATACACACCATCAGTGTTACACAAAATCATTGTTACGCTCCATCAGTGTTACGCACGATCAGTGTTACATTCCATCAGGTGTCACACGCCATCAGTGTTACACTCCATCAGCGTTACACACCATCAGTGTTACGGTCCATCAGGATTACACACGATCAGTGTTACACTCCATCAGTGTTACACACCATCAGGAATACACTCCATTATTGCTACACTCCATCTGTCTACACTCCATCAGTGTTACACGCCATCAGTGTTACACTCCATCACAGTTACACTCCCTCAGTGTTACACTCCATCCGTGCTACACTCCATCAGTGTTATACTCCATCAGTGTTACACTCCATCAGTCATACACCCCATTCAATATTTCATAACATCAGTCTTACACTCCATCAGTGCTACACTCCATCACAGTTACACTCCCTCAGTGTTACACTCCATCTGTGCTACACTCCATCAGTGTTATACTCCATCAGTGTTACACTCCATCAGTCATACACCCCATCAATATTTCATAACATCAGTCTTACACTCCATCACAGTTACACTCTTTCAGCGTTACACTCCATCACTGTTACGCTCCATCAGTGTTACACTCCATCAGTGTTACGCTCCATCAGTGTTACACTCCATCACTGTTACGCTCCATCAGTGTTACACTCCATCACTGTTACACTCCAACAGTGTTACACTCCATCACTGTTACACTCCAACAGTGTTACACTCCATCACACATAAACTCCATCAGTACGACACTCCAACAATGCTACATGCCATCAGTAAAACACACCATCAGTACGACAATTCATCAGTGCTACACTCCGTCAGCACTACACTCCATCCGTGCTATACTCCATTAGTGCTACACTCCATCCGTGTTACACCCCATCAGTGTTACACTCCATCAGTGCTTCACTCCATCCGTGTTACACCCCATCAGTGTTACGGTCCATCAGTGTTACATTCCAAAACAGTTAAACTCCCTCAGTGTTACACTCCATTAGTGTTACACACCATCAGTGTTACACTCCATCAGTACTAACTCGATCAGTACTACACTCCAACAGTGCAATACGCCATCAGTAATACACACCATCAGTGCTACAATCCATCAGGTGTCACATGCCATCAGTGTTACACTCCATCAGTGTTACACACCATCAGTGTTACGGTCCATCAGTATTACACACGATCAGTACTACACTCCATCAGTGTTACACACCATCAGTGTTACACTCCATCAGTGTTACACACCATCAGTGTTACGGTCCATCAGTATTACACACCATCAGTGCTACACTCCATCAGTGTTACACACCATCAGGAAAACACTCCATCAGTACTACACTCCATCAGTGCTACACTCCATCAGTGTTACACTCCATCAGTACTACACTCCATCAGTGCTACACTCCATCCGTGCTGCACTCCATCAGTGTTACACACCATCAGTGTTAAACTCCATGAGTGTTGCACATGATCAGTGTTACTCTCCCTCAGTGTTACACTCCATCAGTGTTACATTCCATCACAGTTACACTCACTCAGTGTTACACTCCATCAATGTTACACTCCATCAGTGTTACACACCATCAGTGTTGCACTCCATCAGTGTTACATACGATCAGAGTTACACTCCATCAGGTGTCACACACGATCAGTGTTACACTCCAACAGTGTTGCACACCATCAGTGTTACACTCCATCAGTACTACACTCCCTCAGTGTTACACTCCATCAGTGTTACACTCCATCAGTGATATACTCCCTCAGTGTTACACTCCATCAGTACTACACTCCATCAGTGTTATACTCCATCAGAGTTACACAGCATCAGTACTACACTTCATCATTATTACAATCCCTCAGTGTTACACTCCATCAGTGTTACGCTCCATCCGTGCTACACTCCATCAGAGTTACACTCCATCAGTGTTACACTCCAACAGTGTTGCACACCATCAGTGTTACACTCCATCAGTACTACACTCCAACAGTGTTAAACTCCATCAGTGATATACTCCCTCAGTGTTACA
>NW_025186948.1:0-2996 GCF_004010195.1 Chiloscyllium plagiosum | reverse complement strand
TCCTTGTCCCCATCCAGCTGTCTCATACATGTCTGTGCACCACCACTTCCTGAGGAGGGCTCTCAGTAAGGATTTTTTCCCCCCTAGCTCCATATCTGATGGCTCTTTCCATACTCACACCGCCCTGTGTGTGTGTGTGTGTGTGAGAAAGGTTAACCCACAGGCCACACTTTAAACCTTTTTCCCCTCTCCCTAAACCCACCCCCACATCCAGCCCCAGCTCAGGGAGAAAACCTTGACAAAGTGAGCACTGCAGATGCTGGAGAGTCAGAGTGGAAACATGTGGCACTGGAAATGCAGTACATTATCCTCTGCTATTTCTACCACCTACAGTCAGACCCCACCATTACCAGAGATAGATTTCCCCTCCCACATGGTCAACGATGCCCTCAAGTGCATCTCCTCCACTTCCCACACCTCCATCCTCGAACCCCAACCCTCTCAACTGCAACAAGGACAGAACGCCCCGGTCCTCACCTTTCATCCCACCAACTTCCTTACACAACATACAAACAGATCCCACCACCAGAGATATATTTCCCTCCCCACCCCTATCTGCATTCCCTAGAGACCATTCCCTCTGAGTCTCTTGCCACCACAGGGGGTGTAGAATCTATGCCCACACCTCCCCCCTCGCCTCTGTTCAGGCCGCAAAGGATCCTTCTGCATCCTGCACATCCAAACACCTCATTTACTGTCGATGTGGTGTCCTGTACCTCTGGGAGATAGGACGCCAACTCATGGAACATTTTGGGAACATCTCCGGGACATGCATCAAACAACTCTTCTCTTTCCCCCCACCTCTCCCTGTGGCTGACCACTTCAGCTCTCCCTTGCACTCCACCAAGGGCATATAAATCCTGGGCTTCCTCCACCGGCAAATCCAAGCCACCCGACCCATGGAGGAAGAATGCCCTCATCTTCCGCCTTATGACCCTCCAACCATATGGCATCAACATTGATTTCACCAGTTTCCAAATCTCCCCTCCTCGCATTTTATCCCAGATCCAATCCGCCAACTCGGCACTGTCTTCTTGAACTGTCCTACTTGTCCATCTTCCTTCCCACCTATCCGCTCCACCCTCCCCCTCCGACCTATCACTGTCACCCTCCCACCTTCCTGTCCCTATCGCTTTTCCAGCTCCTTTCCCCCAGCCCCACCCCCATCCCAAAATTTTCCCTCAGACCCTTTTCCTCTCCCTTACACCCTCCACGTTCCTGATGAAGGTCTCATGCCTGAAACGTTGACTGTCATGCTCCTCAGATGCTGCCTGACTGGCTGTGCTTTTCCAGCATCACTCTTTTTGACTGGGGAAAAGACCTTGTTTATTTACCCTATCCATGCCCCTTAAGATTTTACAAACCTCTATAAGGTCGCCCCTCAGCCTCTGACTCTTCAGGGAAAGCAGCCCCAGCCTATTCAGCCTCTCCCTCTAGCCCAAACCCTCGAAACCTGACACAATTCTTGTAGATTCTTTCTGCACCCTCTCAACAGCCTTCCTGTGGAAGGGAGACTGAAATATGCTAAAAGTGGCCTCACCCATGTCCTCTACAGCCGTAAGTTTACCACCCAAATCAATGTTATGCCCAATGAAGGCAAGTGTGGCAAAGGTTTTCTTCACTGGCCTGTCGACCTGCAATTCCACTTTCAAGGAACTCTGCACCTAGACCCTCGGTCTCCTTGTTTGGGAACCTGAACATTTACTGGATTAATTCTGCCCTGGTTTGCCCTACCAAACTGCAGCAAATCACAATCTTTTCAATTAAACTCTATCTACCACTTCTTTCTAGTTGGCTCGTTTGATCAAGGTCCCATTTTTCTCTCGTACTGATTGTGAAGGTGTGTGTTGGCCGTGTTGGTGCGAGCCCGTGTTGGTGTCGGGCCCTGTCAATGTTGGCGCGTTTAGGTGCTGGCACATGTTGGTGTCAGGGCATGTAGGTGCTGGTGTGTGTCAGTGCGTGTAGGTGCTGATGCATTTTGGTTCTGCCGGCGCTGGCGCCTGTCGGTGCTGGTCCTAACTGTCTTGTTCTCATCTTTCTTCAGCGAGATGTCAGCAGTGACAGTGACAGTGAGCTGGAGCTGATCGATTGCCCTCGTCATGTCCGCCAGCCCCGCGTCAAACATCGCAGAATCCTCGACAGCACCAACGTACTAACTGTCCCCATTTACACCGGACGGGTAAGTCCCTCGTGCAGGCACTGCCCCTCACCCCCCACTCGGGGGTCCCCCTGTTGGCATTTGCCACAACGATCTCTTCTCCCCCCACCTCCACCCCATCCCGCGTCGTAGTTTTTTGGCATAACCCCACCAGCTTCTCCCTTTAGGCAGACCCTCTCTTCCCCATCCTGGATCGCATCTCTCCCATTGTCCCCCTCAGGTCTGATGCAGCAACTCTCTGTCGAGCAAGTTGCTGACAGACAAGAGGGCCTTTGCTGTTGAGCTCTGGCCTCTCCCCTCTGCACCGATTGGTGTGATGATGCCGTCACTTTAAGAAGGCCATTATGTCATAAGCTTTTATTTGAAGAGAGAGTGTAAAGACAGAGGTGCCGAAGAGTCTAGATGAAAAATGGAAGGGGAGTGGCCAGTTCTCACAGTTTGGGTGGCTTCTAGTTTATTTTCAACTGTCGCAGCCACATGGTGTGTGTGATTCCAGGAGATTTGCAAGTTTCAGCAAAGAATTCCTGAGAGTTTCTCCTGCAGACTCCATCTCCTGCCTGGAAGAAGCTGTGTTTGCTTTTACCTTCTCTTGCTGAGGAGTTTGTTTCTCGGCAACCCTCTCCCGCAATGCAAAGCCGCACAGGCAGTCAGGCTAATCCAGTTCAGTCAATGCACTGTTTGTGAGAGAATGCCACAGAGATAGAGAGGGGTCCTTCCTCAACTTCCCTCACTGTTTTGCACCCTGGCCCCAGCCATTCCCTGTCGTCTTACTCACACGCTCCCACCTGCTGATCCAGTGAACCTGTCCTGTTCATTAATTTATCTCTCTCTGTCCCTC
>NW_025186947.1:0-2996 GCF_004010195.1 Chiloscyllium plagiosum | reverse complement strand
GGGCCTGGTTCCACACTGTAAATAATCTAATCTCGTTATAAGTTTTAGGTAAATGGGGGAAAGTTTAAGGGAGATATGAGATGCAAGTCCTTTTTTTTTCTCTGTTCCAGACAGAATGTGAACGTAACCGGAATGCACTCATGGAGGAGGCGCTAGAAGAAGATACAATAGCCGTGATGGTATCTTGACATGTACATGAGTTGGCAGGGAATATCACGATATACAACATTTTATAACTTCTAAAGGCATCAAGTATCAGTGCAACTTGGTGGGCCGAAGGGCCTGTTCCTGTGCTGTACAGTTCAAGACAAAATTCCAGCAAGATAGTGGCCAATTGCTGATGAAATAAGTCCTGGTGTTCAGTAGCCACATTCGTGCACATCTCTCCTCATTAATTTGCAGTTCCTGTCCTCCTTCCCACTGTGGGGAAACTCAATATAGAGAATTTGACATGAATGTTATAGCTAGTACCTGGTGACGCCATCATGACCCTCGCTCCTGTGGCCTTCTGTCTTGGACAACAGCCTCTCGGTGGACACTGCACAGATTGACGCAACATGTACTACACATCCTCCAAAGTTGGCATCATCATGACCCTCGCTCCTGTGGCCTTCTGTCTTGGACAACAGCCTCTCGGTGAACACTGCACAGATTGACGCAACATGTACTACACATCCTCCAAAGTTGGCATCTGATACATGTCAGCCATCCCAGCACATCTCCGACCCACCGACAGCACGCTTCTGTACTTCAATGCTGCAGCTCAGTGTGCACTGACAGCTCTAATTGTGATGCTGCTGCAAGGACACTGTGCTCAGGGACACACACAGCTCATGGCCTGTCCCTGTGGTCTGCTCACTTTGTGTTTGTACATAGTCAGTGCTGCTGCAAGGTCACTGTGCTCACGGACACACATCCAGCGCATGGTTTGTCCCTCTGGGCTGCTCGCTCAGTGTTTGTACACACTCAATACTGCTGCAATGAGACTGTGCTCACGGACACACACACTGCACATGGACTGTCCCTCTGGGCTGCTCACTCCGTGTCTGTACACACTTAATGCTGCTGCAAGGAGACTGTGCTCAGGGGCTCCCACCCAGCTCATGGACTGTCCCTCTGGGCTGCTCACTCCGTATTTGTACGCACTCAATTCAGTTGCAAGACACTGTGCTGAAGGACACACACCCAGCTCATGGACTGCCCCTCCGGGCTGCTCACTCCGTGTTTGTACACAGTTAATGCTGCTGCAAGGACGCTGTGCTCAGGGATACACACCTAGCTCATGGGCTGTCCCTTTGGGATGCTCACTCCGTGTTTTTACACATTCAATTTGAGCTGACTTGAATGCTCACAGAATTATTGTCTTACCTCACCCCACCTTTAGCAGTGTTACTCCTCAGCCAGAGCTACAAGGCTCACGCACCTGTTGTGTTGTCTTGGTGTTTAGCGCAGACACAAACCCAGGAAGATTGGTATCATTGTCCACAACCAGTCACGGTGCCCAGCACAGTGAGTCAAGGGGAGTCTCAGATCCAGTCCGGGAGCTTGGATACGGTCAGTCTGTCTCTCGTGGTTGTTAGGATCAGTTTCCTTCCACTGTGAGGAGGGGTGAGGAGCTGAATGCTGGGAGTCTCCTATCTCGCTTGGCACTTTCTGCCCTATTTCTGGATGGTTCCTTCTGAAATGTGGAAATTACCAAGAAAGATTAGGGAAATAGAAGGGGTTGATACAGCTGTTAGTGCTGGTACAGCTGGGGGAAAGTGGCAAGGTATCCTGAGTGAGTGAGTAGGCAGCACATGGAGAATTGGGGAGAGTTGAGATGGATGGAGAAGAGTTTAGAGAGAGACCAAGAGAAGGTGCTGCATTCAGTGAGAGTGGGGGAACATGAGTCTTGGTGGGAGGTGGGTGCAGTAACACAAAGAGTGAGGGTGAGTTCACACACGTCAGATGGTGGCACTTACCCTGGTTGAGCGGAGAAGGTCACTGACCTCCTTCCTACACTGCTGGGCATTCACCCAGACGGCTGGTACGTCATTGACCCAGGGGTCCCCCTCGGACCAAGCTGGCAGGATCTGGTGTCATGGTCCCCCCTGCCAGTCCTGGAGGAAGATAATGTCCCTCTCCTGCACTATGCCATCCACCAGGACCTCACAGGCTTGTGCACAAAGTGGGGCCCCAGTTTTACCGCCACTGCCACGTCCAGGGAAGTTTTGGATTGACAATCCAAGAGTGTAATGACTTTTTAAAGATGTCACCTGTAACAGGGAGGTCGGTGCATTCTGGGATATCCAGGCAGCTGGCAGTTGTTATGACCAAGGGGAAAATCATCGCGTTAGAATCACCTGAGAGGAAGACCACGTGGGCAGGGAGGTTGGTTAATGAGGCAGCTTGGGGATGGTTTCATGAGAAAATGCAATTCACCTTGTGGAGAGAAACCCTCCGTGAAATTCGACTAAAATAAGACTTGACCAAATAAGAAGAAGGTGAAATATTCTGTCTGTCTGAATCAAAATAGGGATGCAGTGTGAAATATTGGGAATAAAGAGCTTGGAGCGGAGAATTAAACAGGAAATTCAAATCCTTAAAAAGGGGCAACACAATGTTCCAGACTGTTAAAAGGAACCGGGGAAAATCCGCTGCCTTATAGTTACATACATTACCCAATCCTCACTTGATGCAAGGATGGTGTCGGAGGCCTGGAGAATGGCTCACACCGCAGCTGTGTTTAATGTGGAGCAAGGCGCTGACTGAATTGGTCGAGGCTGGAACACTGAGTCAGTGAATAAACCTTCACTGAGGAAGTCCCAGAGACTCCAGGACAGTCGGTCTGGATTTGTTCAAGGAAGATCATGAGCAATTAATCTGACTGTGTCGGTTTGAGGCAGTAACTTTTAACTGCATGTGACTGACTTGGCTTTGACGAGAAATCCGACGGCAGATTGTTCAAAAACAGAAACTATGGGGTCCAGATGAATGGAGCAAACAACCCCCAGAAG
>NW_025186946.1:1077-2996 GCF_004010195.1 Chiloscyllium plagiosum | reverse complement strand
GCCGGATTAATCCACGGGTTAGGTTTTGGAACACTTGCCTGAGAGTGTGGGGGAGGCTGGATTAATCCAGGGGTTAGGGTGTGGAACAAAGTGCCTGAGAGTGGGTGATTGGCCGGATTAATCCAGGTGTTAGGGCCTGGAACACAGTGCCTGAGAGTGTGCGATAGGCGGATTAATCCAGGGGTTCGTGTCTGGAACACAGTGTCTGAGGGTGTGGGTTTGGCTGGATTAATCCAGGTGTTAGGGTCTGGAATACAGTTTCTGAGAGTGTGGGATAGGCCAGATTAATGCAGGGTTTAGGGTCTGAAACAGAGTGGCTGAGAGTCAGGGATAGGCCAGATTAATCCAAGGGTTATGGCCTGGAACACAGTGCCTGAGAGTGTGGGACAGGCCGGATTAATCCAGGGGTTAGGGTCTGGAACACAGTGGCTGAGAGTCAGGGACAGGCCTGATTAATCCGGGGGTTAGGGTCTGGAACACAGTGCCTGAGAGTGTGGGATAGGCCGGATTAATCCAGGGGTTAGGCTCTGGAACACAGTGCCTGAGAGATTGGGAGAGGCCGGATTCATCCAGGGATTATGTCTGGAACACAGAGCCTGAGGGTGTGGGTTTGGCTGGATTAATCGAAGGCTTAGGGTCTGAAACACAGTGCCTGACAGTGTGGGATTGGCCGGATTAATCCAGGTGTTAGGGTCTGGAATACAGTGCCTAAGAGTGTGGGATAGGCCGGATTACTCCAGGGGTTACGTTCTGGAACACAGTGCCTGAGAGTGTGTGGGAGGCCGGATTAATCCAGGGGTTAGGGTCTGGAACACAGTGTCTGAGAGTGTGGGGGAGGCCGGATTAATCCAGGAGTTAGGGTCTGGAACAGTGTCTGAGAATGTGGGATAGGCTGAATTATTCCAGGCTTTAGGGTCTGTAAAACAGTGTCTGAGGGTGTGGGTTTGGCTGGATTAATAGAAGGCTTAGTGTCTGGAATACAGTGCGTGAGAGTGTGGGATTGGCCAGATTAATCCAGGGGTTATGGTCTGGAACACAGTACCTGAGTGTGTGGGATAGGCCAGATTAGTCCAGAGGTTAGGGTCTGGAACACAGTGCCTGAGAGTGTGGGATAGGCCGGATTAATCCGGGGTTTAGGTTTTGGAACACATTGCCTGAGAGTGTGGGGGTAGCTGGAATAATCCTGGGGTTATGGTGTGGAACAAAGTGCCTGAGAGTGTGGGATGAACCGGATTAATCCACGGTTCGGGTCTGGAACACAGTGCTTGAGTGTGTGCGATAGGCCGGATTAATCCAGGTGTTAGGGTCTGGAACAAAGTGCCTGAGAGTATGGGATAGGGCGGATTAATTCAGGGGTTTTGGGTCTGGAATACAGTTTCTGAGAGTGTGGGATACGCCAGATTAATGCAGGGTTACGAGTCTGAAACAGAGTGGCTGAGAGTGTGGGATAGGCCGGATTAATACAAGGGTTCGGGCTTGGAACACAGTGTCTGAGAATGTCGGTTAGGCCGGATTAATCCAGGGGTTAGGCTCTGGAACACAGTGCCTGTGCGTGTGCGGGAGGCTGAATTAATTAGGTATGAGGGTCTGGAACACAGTGCCTTAGAGATTGGGATCGGCCGGATTAATCCAGGGGTGAGGGTCTGGAACACAGTGCTGAGAGTGTTGGCATAGGCCGGATTAATCCAGGGGTTAGGGTGTGGAACAAAGTGCCTGAGAGCGTGGGATAGACCAGATTAATTCAAGGATTTAGTGTCTGGAACACAGTGCCTGAGAGAGTGGGATAGGCTGAATTATTCCAGCTTTAGGGTCTGGAAAACAGTGTCTGAGGGTGTGGGTTTGGCTGGATTAATAGAAGGCTTAGTGTCTGGAATACAGTGCGTGAGAGTGTGGGATAGGCCGGATTAATCCAAGGGTTA
>NW_025186946.1:0-1024 GCF_004010195.1 Chiloscyllium plagiosum | reverse complement strand
CCTAGGAGTGTGGGATTGAACGGATTAATCCAGGTGTTAGGGTCTGGAATACAGTGCCTGAGTGTGTGGGATAGGCCGGATTAATCCAGGGGTTAGTGTCTGGAACACAGTGTCTGAGTGTGTGGGTTCGGCTGGATTAATGGAAGCCTTAGGATCTGGAACTCAGTGCCTGACAGTGTGGGATTGGCCGGATTAATCCAGATGTTCGGGTCTGGAACACAGTGCCTGAGAATGTGGGATAGGCCGGATTAATCCAGGGGTTAGGCTCTGGAACACAGTGCCTGAGAGTGTGCAGGAGGCTGAATTAATTAGGTAAGAGGGTCTGAAACACAGTGCATTTGAGATTGGGATAGGTCGGATTAATCCAGGGGTGAGGGTCTGGAACACACTGCCTGAGAGTGTGGCATAGGCCGGATTAATCCAGGGGTTATGGTCTGGAAAACAGTACCTGAGTGTGTGGGATAGGCCAGATTAGTCCAGAGGTTAGGGTCTGGAACACAGTACCTGAGAGTGTGGGAGAGGTGGGAATAATCCGGGGGAAGGATCTGTAACACAGTGTCTGAGAGTGTTCGGGAGTCCGAGTCAACCCAAGGTTAAGGGTCTGGAACACAGTTCCTGAGAATTTGGGATAGGCCGGATTAATCCAGTGGTTAGTTTCTGGAACACAGTGCCTAGGAGTGTGGGATAGGCTGGATTAATCCAGGGGTTAGAGTCTGGAACACAGTGCCTGAGAGTGTGGGATTGGCCGGATTAATCCAGGTGTTAGGGTCTGGAATACAGTGCCTGAGAGTGTGGGATAGGCCGGATTAATCCAGGTGTTAGTGTCTGGAACACAGTGTCTGAGGGTGTGGGTTCGGCTGGATTAATGGAAGCCTTAGGGTCTGGAACTCAGTGCCTGACAGTGTGGGATTGGCCGGATTAATCCAGATGTTAGGTTCTGGAATACAGTGCCTGAGAATGTGGGATAGGCCGGATTAATCCATGGGTTACATTTTGGAACACACTGCCTGAGAGTGTGGGGGAG
>NW_025186945.1:1725-2996 GCF_004010195.1 Chiloscyllium plagiosum | reverse complement strand
GCAGCACTGTCAGAGGGTCAGTACTGATGGAGTTTTGCAGTGTCAGAAGGTCAGTACAGAGGGAGTGCTGCACTGTCAAAGGATCTTTACTGAGGGAGTGCTGCACTTTCAGTGGGTCAGTACTGAGAGAGTGCTGCACTGTCAGAGGGTCAGAACTGAGGGAGTCCCGCACTGTCAGAGGGTCAGTATTAAGGGAGTGCAGCACTATCAGAGGGTCAGTACTAAGGGAGTGCTGCACTGTCAGAGAGTCTGTACTGATGGAGTGCTGCACTGTCAGAGGGTCAGTATTGAGGGCGTGTTGCACTTTCATAGGATCAATGCTGAGGGACTGCTGCACTGTCAGAGTGTCAGTACTGAGGGGGAGCTGCACTGTCAGAGGATCAGAAGTGAGGGAGTGCTGCACTGTTAGAGGGTCACTGATGAGGGAGAGCTGCACTGTCAGAGGGTCAGTACTGAGGGATTGCAGCACTGTCAGAGGGTCAGGACTGAGTGAGTGCTGCACTGTCACATGGTCAGTACTTTGGGAGTGCTGCACTGTCAGAGGGTAAGTACTAAGGGAGTGCTGCACTGTCAGAAGGTCAGTACTGAGAGAGTGCTGCACTGTCAGACGGTCAGAACTGAGGGAGTCCCGCACTGTCAGAGGGTCAGTATTAAGGGAGTGCAGGACTATCAGAGGGTCAGTACTAAGGGAATGCTGCACTGTCAGAGGGTCAGTACTGAGGGAGTGCTGCACTGTCAGAGGGTCAGTACTTGGGCGTCTTGCACTTTCATAGGATCAGTGCTGAGGGACTGCTGCACTGTCAGAGTGTCAGGACTGAGGGGGAGCTGCACTGTCAGAGGATCAGTAGTGAGGGAGTGCTGCACTGTTAGAGGGTCAGTGATGAGGGAGAGTTGCACTGTCAGAGGGTCAGTACTGAGGGAGTGCAGCACTGTCAGAGGGTCAGGACTGAGGGAGTGCTGCACTGTCAGAGGGGCAGTACAGAGGGAATGCTGCACTGTCAGAGGGTCAGTACTGAGTGAGCGCTGCACTGTCACATGGTCAGTACTTTGGGAGGGCTGCACTGTCAGAGGGTCAGTACGAAGTGTGCGCTGAACTGACAGAGGATCTGTACTGAGGGAGTGCTGCACTGTCAGAGGGTGAGTACTAAGGGAGTGCAGCACTGTCAGAGGGTAAGTACTGAGGGAGTGCTGCACTGTCAGTGGGTCAGTACTAAGGGAGTGCTGCACTGTCAGAGGGTCTGTACTGAGGGAGTGCTGCACTGTCAGAGGGT
>NW_025186945.1:0-1133 GCF_004010195.1 Chiloscyllium plagiosum | reverse complement strand
GTCTGAACTGAGGGAGTCCCGCACTGTCAGAGGGTCAGTACATGTGGGAGAGCTGCACTGTCAGAGGGTCAGTACTGAGGGCATTTTGCAGTGTCAGAGGTTCAGTACTGAGGGGGAGCAGCACTGTCAGAGGGACAGTACTGAGGGAATGCTGCACTGTCAGATGGTCAGTACTGAGTGAGTGCTGCACTGTTACATGGTCAGTACTTTGGGAGTGCTGCACTGTCAGAGGGTCAGTACTAAGTGAGTGCTGAACTGACAGAGAATCTGTACTGAGGGAGTGCTGCACTGTCAGAGGGACAGTACTGAGGGAATACTGCACTGTCAGAGGGTCAGTACCGAGTGAGTGCTGCACTGTCACATGGTCAGTACTTTGGGAGTGCTGCACTGTCAGAGGGTCAGTACTAAGTGAGTGCTGCACAGTCAGAGGGTCAGTACTGAGGGAGTGCTGCAGTGTTAGAGGGTCAGTACTGATGGAGTGTTGCAGTGTCAGAAGGTCAGTACAGAGGGAGTGCTGCGCTGTCAAAGGATCTTGACTGAGGGAGTGCTGCACTTTCAGTGGGTCAGTACTGAGAGAGTGCTGCACTGTCAGAGGGTCAGAACTGAGGGAGTCCCGCACTGTCAGATGGTCAGTATTAAGGCAGTGCAGCACTATCAGAGGGTCAGTACTAAGGGAGTGCTGCACTGTCAGAGAGTCTGTACTGATGGAGTGCTGCACTGTCAGAGGGTCAGTATTGAGGGCGTGTTGCCCTCTATTAGGATCAGTGCTGAGGGATTGCTGCACTGTCAGAGTGTCAGTACTGAGGGGGAGCTGCACTGTCAGAGGATCAGTAGTGAGGGAGTGCTGCACTGTCAGAGGATCAGTAGTGAGGGACTGCTGCACTGTTAGAGTGTCAGTACTGAGGGGGAGCTGCACTGTCAGAGGATCAGTAGTGAGGGAGTGCTGCACTGTTAGAGGGTCAGTGATGAGGGAGAGCTGCACTGTCAGAGGGTCAGTACTGAGAGAGTGCTGCACTGTCAGACGGTCAGAACTGAGGGAGTCCCGCACAGTCAGAGGGTCAGTATTAAGGGATTGCAGCACTATCAGAGGGTCAGTACTAAGGGAGTGCTGCCCTGTCAGAGGGTCTGTACTG
>NW_025186944.1:2084-2996 GCF_004010195.1 Chiloscyllium plagiosum | reverse complement strand
CCGCTTGCTCTGAAAGACCTTTGTGATGGAGACGGGGCACCAACATCTCAGGGCACAGTTCATGGGCATCAGTCACATGCTCCCCACCTCCATGGACATTGGCATCCAACACATGCCAGCCTCAACAACCCCCCATGTCATGTATCGAGCCCACTTACAGGACCCTTCTGCACTTCAATGCTGCCCCTTGGTGTGCACTGACAGCTCTCATTGTAACACTGCAGCAAGGACCCTGTACATTCAGGGCCACACACCCAGCTCATCGACTGGACCAGGCTGCATCTCCAGGCTCTCCACTTACTCACAGAGCACTTACTCACTCGGAGCCAACTTGGATGTGCAAGATTCCCTCCTCCCATTGCTTTGGCTCACATTTTCTGCTGATTTTCTCTCTCAGCCAGGCTCATACACTGCTCTCTGACCTTGCCATTGAGCACAGACACAAAGCCAGGAAGCTTGTCAAAGTTGTCAGCAGGCCCCAGTGAAGTCAAGGTGGAGAGCTTACTCGCAGGGGTTTCTTGTGCAGTAAGTCAGGGGCAGCCTCCAGTACCAGTCCAGGGCCTGCTCGGGGCAGTCAGAGTCAGGAGCCTCTCCGTATCATGGGAGAGCTATCGAATGGCAGGCAGCCTGCCTCCCATGATAAGGGAGTCTTTCTGTCCTGTTTGGGCTGTTCTCCTCCTGGAATGAGAGTGAGGCAGGTATTAAGGGAGATGAAAGTGAGTGGCACAGCTGGTGCTGTTGGTCCGAATGGGATGGTGCCCTGACTGAGTGAGTAGGCAGTGCAGAGAGCATGCAGGGTTAGTGGTGTTGGGTGTTGGGCTGGATAACAGCCAGTGGGGGAGATCTTGCAGACAATAGTGAGAGTGGGAAAGGATGAGCTTTAGTGGGTGGTGGGTACAGGAGCAGCAACAG
>NW_025186944.1:0-1494 GCF_004010195.1 Chiloscyllium plagiosum | reverse complement strand
CTCCTTTATTTCCAGCATCAATCACTTCAATAATAAGGAGACAATGGGGACCTGCAGATGCTGGAGAAATCAGAGTTGGTGAAGCTTGGAGCTGGAAAAGGCACAACAGATCCTGAGGAAGGGTCCTGTCTGAAACCAATGGGAAGGTTAAAGGGGCCATGGTACTAGAGTTCAGTGAAAGAGACATTGTTGGGCTGCAGTTAGTGACACAGTACTACTCATAGTAAAGCAGGAGGCAAAGTTTTGGCAACATTTAATTCGATCATGGCTGACCTATTCCTCAACTCAATTTATCTCGATAATAATTACCCACAAACATTAATCACTCCGGCCTTCAAAGATTCAGCAACCTTTTCTGCTGTCATTTGTGTGAAAAATGCTTCCTGATTTCTCTCCCAGCTCTAATGCTTCACCTTGGGATGGCGCGGTGGCACACTGCATAGCACTGCTGCCCCCCAGCACCAGGGACCCAGGGCCAACTCCAGCCTTGGTGACAGTCTGTATGTTCTCCCAGTGTCTGTATGGGCCTACACCGGGCACTCCTGACCCCTCCCAAAACCCAAAAACATATATTTACATATTTATAAAGTCACCCATTGTTACAGCTGGTTCTACTGCACTCTGTATTACCGTCTAAAAATGTGGAGATTTGGTTCAGTTTAAGGTAGATTAGAGGTTGTTAGCTTTGAGTTAGTCCATGGTGCCTGTGTGAGCTGATAAAGAATGTTTAAACCTTTAACCCAGCTGAGAGGCTTCCAGAAGCAAGACAGTCCTGAGGTTGCTATGGAGATAATTATTAAAGAAGCTATTCTTTAAACAGAAACTGGGAGGTTTTGGGTATAAAAGGAAACATGAGTAAAAAGGGAAAGTCAAACCCAAAATCTATCAAAAACATGGTGTGCTGTGCTGAACCAAAGGACTCAGGTAATTTATGTTCGGAGAGAGAGAGTGAGGTTGAGTAAATTGGGGAGGGTCGATTAGCTCTCTAAAGAGAGAAGAAATCTAGATATGGAAGACTTGCCAAGGAAGTGTCGATGTGGTCCCATGGAGTGTGATGCGTGACTGTCAATGATACCAATATCGTTCCATTCATTTTATTCCACTGTGGATGACACCATTCATACAAACTGGACACTGTTGTCACATGGTGCGGGTGTAAGATCGATGTAGTGCGGTGCTGCACAGCAACATGTCCGCTCCCTTGACTGATGACGGCTGGAGACAAACTGTCTGGCTTTGTGTCTGCACCAAAGGGAAGATACAACAGAAATATTGTGAGCCTGAAATGGCAGAGGAAGAGAAGAGGATGAAGTTCTGAGGAGAGAATATGGGACATTAGGGAGGAGGTTAAAAAATAGGTCCTGGAGGGTAGTAATGCCTGCATTACACCCATTGTCATGTGTCAGTGAGAGTAGGACTAGGAGGATACGGCAGATGAATGCGTGGTTAAAGAGCTGTTTCGGGGAGAAGGATTCACAGTTTTGGATCATTGTA
>NW_025186943.1:0-2996 GCF_004010195.1 Chiloscyllium plagiosum | reverse complement strand
CACGATCATAATGAATGGCGGTGCAGGCTCGAAGGGCAGAATGGCCTACTCCTGCATCTACTATCTATTGTCTACATTCTCAGAGCTGGGGAAAGGAGTTTTAACGCTCTGGTGGACCATATCAATCATCATTTGAAGATGGATTGATTAACCACAGGCTAGTGAGCATGGATTTATTCAGGGAAAAACGTATATGATGATCTTGACAGATGCCCTCCAAAGGAAGGCAATGACCGATGGAAGGAGTCCTTGTGATGTAGATCAACTGGATTACAGGATTAGTGCTCATGTGCCTGACTGGGATAGTTCAGCTGAGACAAGATGCTCTGTAGAAATTCCTGAAGCTTCCTTCCAGAACAGCTTCCAGACCCACGGCACTATCATGTGGAATGCTGAGCACAGCAGATACATGGGAACACCATCAGTCGGCAATTCCACATCAAGCCACTCCCACCCTGGCTTGGAAAAACATCTCAGTCCCACAAGTGCCATTGGTTGGAAATCCTGGAGCTCCCTCCCTTACATCATTATGGGTTTATCTGCCCCAAATAAATGGCAGCATTTCAAGGCAATAACTCACCGTCACCTTCACCAGAGCAATTATATCTGAGCAACCCGTGTGACCCAGCGGCAATGACCCAAACACATTAATGAATCACAAAATAAAGCTCAGTATTTGGGATCCCTGTGCTCCAGGGCTGAGCTTCTGAATAAACTGGGTCTATATTCTAGAAAATTGAAAGGCGATTTCATTGGAATGTATCTGATTATGAAGATGCTTGAGAGATTAGATGCTGAGAAATTAATCCTGTGGGTCTGGGAATCTGAAACACAAGAATACAGTCTCTGGAGTTGCTGGAAAAGCTCAGCAGGTCAGACAGCATCTGTGCAGAGAAATCAGCGTTAATGTTACAGCATCCACAGTTCATTCGGGTTTGATTACCACCCTCTCAGGGTAAGGGGCAGGTTATTTGGGACTGAGATGAGGAGACAGCGCTTCACTCTAAGGCCTCTGAGTCTTTAATATTCTCTCTCCCTGAGGATTGTGGATGCTCCCTCCCTGATTTCTCAGCATGGCCTGTGTTTATTTCAGAGGGAATGACATCTCCCTGTTCCTGTTTCTGTGAGAGGATACATTCCCCAATCTGACTCCTTGATATTCTGTTTGTTCACAGAGAAAAGAGGGACACACTTTCCTCATTCCTGAAGAAGGTGGCTGAAAAGTGGCCGAAACATGACCTCCCAACTCCTTTACACAATTAACTGAGCAATAAAGACAAAAATGCCAAACGCCTTCTTCGCTATCCTATCGAAATGTTAGTCCACCTTCAACGATCTATGAAGCTGCACTCCAGGTCTATTTGTTTAGCTACACCCCAGTGTCTTGTGAATAAATCAGTGAATAAGTGAATAAGTCCTGCTCTCTTTTGCCTTTTCAAAGTGCAACACCTCACATTTATCCAAATTAATCTCCATCTGCCACTCCTCGGCCCATTGGCCCATCTGATCAAGATCCCGTTGTCCTCTGAGGTAACCATCTTCACTGTCCTTCACACCTCCAATTTTACTGCCATCTGCAAACTTACTAACCATTCATCCTATGGTCACATCCAAATCATTTATATAAATGACAAAACAACAGTGGACCCAGCACCGATCCTTGTGGCACACCGCTGGTCACAGGCCTCCAGTCTGAAAAGCAACCCTCCCCCACCACCCTCTGTCTTCTACCTTCGATCCAATTCTCTACCCAAAGGGTAATTCTACTGCCACAACATACAAATTTGAAATTATGACGCCAGTTTCAAAAGTCCAACAAGAACCTATTCCTGATTGGGGAATCGAGCCAGGGAATCAATAAAAAGAAATGTGCAAAGTTCGGTAAATTAGTGATTCAGTTCAGTGCATCACTAAATGAAAACAATTCAGCAGGGCACCCGTACGTGGACGAAGTGTTTCAGGGAACAATTAAATGGAAGGAACTGATGCAGGGCAACAATAATGGGAGAATTCATGCCGGGCCTTTAAATTGGGCAGGATAATACTCAATGGGAGAGTTGTGCAGTTTCAGGATTTGTGCAGGATTGGCAAATGGGAGAAATGGTGCAGAGCAGCGGAGCCATAAATAGAGTCATACAATCATAGAGATGTACAACATGGAAACAGACACCTCAGTCCAACTTTTCTATGACTCAATTTTAGGATTCTGGAGAATCATTCCCAAGAACTACGAAATGGAAGAATTGGGCAAGGGGTTACCGAAATCAGAGAATTTGGAATGGGACATCCGATAATGGCAAATTGGTGCAGTTAGCACTAAATGGGAAAATTTCAATTCAGCAATAAATGGGAGAATTGGGACAGGACAATACTTGATGTGGGAATGAGAGTCGGGCACCCCTAAATTGGGCGAGGGCATCAGTCAGTATGAGGATTGGTGTCAGGTAAAACTGAATGGAGAACTTGTTCCGGACGTCAGTAATTGGGGAAATGGTGCTCAGCAACACTGAATTGGAGAATTGGTGCAGGCCATCAGTAAATGAGAGACCTGGCGCACAGTGAAACTGAATTAGAGAATTGGTGTATGGCACCAGTAAATGGGAGAATTAGAGTAGCGCACCCCTAAATGGTAGAATCAGGCTCGGGCATCAGTAAGTGGAAGAATTAGTTCAGAGATATGAGTAAATGGGAGACTTGGTGGGAACAATAAATGGGAGATCTTGTGCACAATGCCGTTACAATAATTGGAGATTTCAGCCATAAACAGAGTCATACAATCATAGAGATGTACAACATGGAAACAGACCCTTCAGTCCAACTTGTCTATGGGTCAATTTTAGAATTCTGGCAGCACTCCACGAAATTGGAGTATCATTCCAAGGAACTACTAAATGGAAGGATTGGGCAAGGGCTAATAGAAATAAGAGAATTTGGAACGGGGCATCTGATATTGTCAAATTAGTGCAGTGACGCTGCTCCAACTCCTTTATTTTCTA
>NW_025186942.1:0-2996 GCF_004010195.1 Chiloscyllium plagiosum | reverse complement strand
CAGCAGATCACACATCTCTGTAAGGCATATCTTTACACCATAAGACTTAGAATGAGAAGAAGGCCATTTGGCCCAAATGAAATCCTCACTTATCTAACAATCTTTAGTATCACTGTCTTACGTTATTCACATATTTCTTAAAACCTGTACTGATTAAAAATGCACATCTTAGTCTTGTATACACATAATCGTCAAGCGTTGACAGGCATTACAGTGAAGTATTCCAGATTCACACCCTCTGACAGGCGAAAATCCTTCAAGTGTCTGAGTTCAATGTTTGTGCTTGATTGCACTTCTTCTCTTGCTGACAGATCACATTTCCTCTTGGACGACCAGTTTAGATTCGCTGGATGCTACTCCATGAGATAAAAATATCTAATGTATATTTGTGATAGTTGGTATTCCAACTCCATCAGGACTGTGGTCTGGAAACAACTGGCGATCCTTTTATGGGCGATGCATCTGTGACAAGTGTTTTGGTACAGAAGCATTTCAACCAAGATGCATCACCATTGTCGGTTCAGTCATCCCTTCCTGCAGTCTAGCTTTTGGGCCTTTCTTGTCTCGACCTGCTTAGTCAAAGGTTGTCCAGTGGAGAAATTCATGCTGATGGACATTGAAGAGTATGATGTGTGCCGTATTAAACCTCAGTGGAGTCTCCAATTTGTTTTCATGATCAATGAGACCTAATTTATGAAAGGGTGGACTGGGGAGAGCAGGAGATGTCAATCAGCACAATGTTTTCTTTAATCTCTCTGACCTGTTGTCATTGAGATTTATGTGTTTCTGAAGCCAGTTTTGATGATTTCCAGAGTTACTCCTTTCCCACCTCTCTCACACTGCCACGAACAATCATGATCCTGTCCTGTCAATGGGATAGGAAATAATTAACGGAAGTGATGGTGGTTCCTGAGATATTTCCAATCAGGCCTTTTCTTGATCAGTCAAATTGGAAAAACACAGTTGCAATCGGGAAGGGAATAATGGGGCAGCCTCCTCTGAAGTTGCCGATCTAGCTTTAAGCAGTCTCGGATGTCTGGAAGAAAGCTTAGCATTGTCCTTTCCACTCCTTCGCGGTGAGGGGTAACCTGATGACAATCTCACCATTCCCATTCAGAAGAACAAACAAGAGGCAGCGAGATGATCGCGAAATCAAAATTGGCCTCACTGAACATCCGGCTCGAATCTGCCACTAAGGTCGCCTCAGCCCAGATTCCACACAATCAGTTTGAGTGAAGTTCAGAAACAGCAAGGAGAAACAAATGTTGCGGAGAGTTGCATATCGATTTCAAATCCGCAGTACAAGTTTTGTGCATATATAAACAGGCAGTTTGGCTTGTGGGGATTGAAATTGTTCATGGCAGTTAACAGGTCTCATTGAATCTGCGGGAAGAAAGCAGTTAATATCTCAATTCTGACGAGTTTTCATCAAAAGAGTTTGGTTTCAGGTCTTCAGCACACGCAGTTCTTAGTTGTATTTTAAATGTGCAAGTGGTAATGAATGTCTTAGGAAAAATGTTATTTAACAGCTGCATAAGATGACACTCATCCCTCACTCCGTTACGATGCAGCTGGCAAATGTCTTGAGAAGGGCACATCGAATAAAGGAGATGTGGCAATCGCTGATACCAATGTTGCATGCAATCATTTTAACGAGATATGTGTGAACATCATGTACTATATTCGGAGGTTGGGAGTGTGCAGAATGCATTGGACTCTCGCCCCAATGACCTCCCCAGGCTGAATTGATAAGGAGCTCCGAACAAAGATCGATGTCTAAACACATGACACGGGAGGCCTCTTGAAAACTTCTCCAAAACAGTAGAAAATAACAGCAACATGAGAAACTGGGAATGCTGCCTTTCATGACAGAGAACGTGTGTAAGTGGGGACACTGCAGGTACAAGGAGACATTATGTGGATGTGGCAACGCCAGTCAAAATAACAGGGGAATGTGGAAGCGGGCATATTGTCTGAAAAGAGAGGGACAGGTGGAAGTGCAAATTTTGCTGATCGCACCAGTGGAAGTGGGAATCGTGTCCAATAAAAACAGGGAACATTTGGAAGCTGAAATGTCTCAAAAATAACAAAGAAATGTGTAAGTGGGAATGTTGTCCAAAATAATTGGAAAATGTTCAAGTGATGATACTGTTTAAACCAACAGCACAATGTGGCTATTGGAAGGTCATCTCAAAAGAAATGATCGTGTGGATGTGGGAATTGTTTTGAAAATAACAGGAGAATTTTATGGTGGGAATGCTGTCTGAAGTTGATTTAATTATTCATTGATATATTTATAGTCACCCGTATCTTGTTCCTAAACGTCGTGAAAAGTATTTTATACCGTGGCCAAACTCTAGTGCCATCTTAAAGCAAAAGAAACATATGTGAAAACATAGAATATAATGTCAGAGAATGAATAAATAGCATCAGAGAATTCAGAGAATCGCTACCGTGTAGAATCAGGCCAGAAGGCCCAAAAGGTCCACACAGACCTTCTGAAGAGCATACCATGCAGAATCGTTCTCCTAATACACTACATATCCCCTGACTAATGCACTTCTTTACACACCCCTGAATAACATGGGCAATTTAGCATGGTAAATTCACCGACTGGGCCTATCTTTCGATTACAGAAAATCTCCAACTTTACTGCTCTTTCATGGGCAATGCACCTGGGGGCCAGGAATGAGGGTTACCCTGGCACTGCAACTGGACCAAATATCACTCCTCTTCAGCGCCATCTTTCCGTTGCCACTATGAGTCCTCGCTGGACCTCACCACCACAGACACAACTGGTGCTGACGGGTGCAGAATCTGGAATACTGCCGTCACTATGACCATTTAGAAACCAGCGGCTGGATCATACAGATTCAACATGGATTTATGAAGGAGAAATTATGCTTCACAAATCTGTTGATTTTGGGGAGAAATCAGGATGAGGTTGTTGAGTTGTGCAATAAGCCATGGTCGTGATGAATTATGCAGCAGGCTCA
>NW_025186941.1:0-2996 GCF_004010195.1 Chiloscyllium plagiosum | reverse complement strand
AGCAAGATTATTCGAAACCCAGAGCCAATAAGATGTCCAACTTTCCTTTTCTTTCTTCATAATAGTGCATTATCCAGCAGAGCCATGAGCAACTGCCACCTGGCTGCAAGCTGAGTTGGAAACCTATGTGGCAATCAAGGACATGCGACTCACTAATTGTCGGTAAATCAAACACTTCTCACTTTGAGGTGTACAAAAATTAGTTTCTATACATATTCAGGGAAGGTCAAAGGCGATCTGAGATGTCAAAAAGGTGGTCACTGTTCATGATTGCTCTTTGTTCGAGTTGTGAAAAGGTTTCCCGCTTTAGTCGCATTCACGTTTCCTGTTGATGACTGAATTAGACAGAAGGTGTTTCACCAGAGCTGCACTTGACTTGCATTCCTCTCCCTCGCCTCATTTTCAGTTACAACATGGCTTAGACTTCAGGCCACACGGTAATATTAGTAACAGTATGAGAACAAGAGTCGATAGTTCATCTGTGCCTGTAAATCTTTTCATTCCTGTGGTTGACTGAATGAACTGTATGCGTGTCTGCTGCTTCGAAACTCGAATATGTGAACTGCTGCAAACTATGATTGAGGATTTCTGCTTTTGGTTGACACACGTTGAGAAACGCCAGACAGCGTTCAAATGAAGCTTTTAGAGCACATTTTCGGATGCATTTGACAGAGATTAACATCATGAATCCAGTGTTCGCTGTGACAGAAGGAAATGAATGCTCTCCTTGTTATTGATCCAGGCCACCTTCGCATGTCAAGCAAATGCTGTTGTTACAGAAAGGATCAGTGCCCGGTAACTGTGTCCTTAAAGAGGACATGATTGAAAAAATAAAGAATACCATGTTGAAATATCCAAGGAATATTGGCTGAAACGGCGCAGACAATTTTCCCTGCAGCGCCAAGACAGAGGAACATATGTAATGGCACTCTTAAACAGGATGGCCAGCAGTGATATAGACATCACCACGTATGAAGGACCACTGCTAATAGAAATTTGAAAATGAAATTCACGCAGCAGGTATTCGGAATTATATTCTTTTCACTTCTACAGTAGTATTGGGCGAATAAATTCAAAACAAGGTTTGGTGATGAGAATGCAATAAAGCCCCATCGATCATGATATGAAAGACTGTTGCCCGGAAAGAGGGAACAACAATGTTTCTTCTAAGCTTTGTACTGGGCCACTTTCGCACAAACTGATACTGCTACTCTCCAGAAAAGATCAAGGCCGGCGGCATGCACTCTTAGAAATGGTGACCATCAGTGCTGGAAACTCCCTGCATATTCAGAACAAGGAAGAATATATATCGAATAAAAGTGTAGATGGCAATAAATTGGACTTGTATTCCCTTTCATCACGACAGCTAGAATTTGCGAGGATATACAGAGTAAGGTTTACTGACCAGGTCAGAAAGCAATTACGTCCACATATCTTGACACACAAGCCTATCTTTCTTTCTGTCCATTTTTTGTTTTGAACCGCAGGATCACAGTCGGGCCAGAGAGCCGATCGAGCTGCTCAGAACAGTTCGTGTTTGCCAGAATCACTGAAACTGAGATCGATGACACGTAGACACGGTGTAACAGCTGCCAACACATGTGGAGGGTTTTGGGACGGATTAGGACCCACTCTGGGTAAAAGACTGGATCCTAAGACTGGGGAGTAAGTGTTCAGGTAGAGGACAAGGAAATAGAAACAGAGTTATTTGTTCAGTTGTAAGTCCTGGGCAAAGTGAGAGATAGAACAAGCATGATACAATTTTAGAGACTGGGAAAATGTTTGGAGAGGAAGCAATGAAAGTGAAGCTGAATATAAAGTTTGAAGTCAGGACATATTCAATAAAAAGGAAGTTTGTAGAAAGGCAGAGGGACATGAAGATGGAAATGAAGTGTCACCAGTCCCGAAATCTCATTCGGTTTTCATTTTCAAGATGCGACCGGACCTGCTAGATTTTCCAGCAATTTCATTTGTTGATTCTGAAACAGAAGATGGGAGTGATCCTGGACCAATCAGCTCTCTCATGTTCTGGGAATATTTGACTTACCCGTTCGATCAGATCACGTCTGTCCCACACTGAAACCTCATAATCCTTCCCCACCCCATCCTCGTTACTGGCGCTAAACTGTTCATTACATAAACTTACATGAGCACACAACAAGAACAATTGCAAAATGTACAGGGAGAGCTCCGTTCCGTACCATCAGCACATTTTGAATCAGTTAATTGTCGTTCAGGGCCGATGAGATATTAAGCCGTCTCTGTCAGACCACTAACAAATGGCCATCCGCGTTCTGTGTCTTTGAACACTTTGGTTGGTGCACGGATGTAGTGGAATCTCATGTTGTAAAATGGACTTCATTCATAGTATTTTCAGCTGCACTGATAAACGTGTCTCTGGCGCTTCCAGTAAAGTGCAGACAGTTTTCACTCAGAAACCGACATGTGATCAAAGCAGGAGGACATATGTTTCAGCGAAAACAACAAGAATGCTCCACCAGCGTTGGCTTGCAATTCCGCATGTGGAACGAAGAGCTGGAACTCGATTAAACAGCGAAAACGCCTATTATGGGGCTTGGACGCACGACTCTCTGATTAAACACCTCACATTGCACCGAACTGAGATACCCAGGGTTGGCACACGATGAATTAGTTTGCTATTTCATTCTGAGCATAATTCACCTGGCACAACAATTTGCAAAGATCCAGCTCATTCCTCCCAATCACAAAGAACATCATTCACATCTTTCACTTTTGTTATTTCTTCAAATCATTACAATCTATTTAACACTTGTCCCGGCATTTAAGATTCAACCCGAATATTTTCATATTTGTCCCGGCATTTAAGATTCAACCCGAATATTTTCATATGAAGTGATTTCCATTCACTCTGGCCGCAGTAAATCAGTCGGAAAATTACCTTAGGAAACCCAACCATTTCTGTTTACAGTATTGGGAATTTACCATCTGCTGACAAGACAGAGTCCTCACAATCA
>NW_025186940.1:0-2996 GCF_004010195.1 Chiloscyllium plagiosum | reverse complement strand
CCCAGCTGTGAGCGTGCCTGTTCCTTCCATCTAAGTGTGTGTGTCTATACATGGTCCCCAGCTGTGAGCGTGCCTGTTTCTTCTCTCTAAGTGTGAGTGTCTATACAGGGTCCCCAGCTGTGAGTGTGCCTGTTCCTTCTATCTAAGTGTGAGTGTCTATACAGGGTCCCCAGCTGTGAGCGTGCCTGTTCCTTCTATCTAAGTGTGAGTGTCTATACAGGGTCCCCAGCTGTGAGTGTGCCTGTTCCTTCTATCTAAGTGTGAGTGTCTATACAGGGTCCCCAGCTGTGAGCGTGCCTGTTCCTTCTATCTAAGTGTGTGTGTCTATACAGGGTCTCCAGCTGTGAGCGTGCCTGTTCCTTCTATCTAAGTGTGAGGGTGTATACAGGGTCCCCAGCTGTGAGCGCGCCTGTTCCTTCTATCTAAGTGTGCGTGTCTATACAGGGTCCCCAGCTGTGAGCGTGCCTGTTCCTTCTATCTAAGTGTGAGTGTCTATACAGGGTCTCCAGCTGTGAGCGTGCCTGTTCCTTCTATCTAAGTGTGAGGGTGTATACAGGGTCCCCAGCTGTGAGCGTGCCTGTTCCTTCTATCTAAGTGTGTGTCTATACAGCGTTCCCAGCTGTGAGCGTGCCTGTTCCCTCTTTCTAAGTGTGCGTGTCAATACAGGGTCCCCAGCTGTGATTGCGACTGTATCTTCTATCTAAGTGTGAGAGTCTATACAGGGTCCCCAGCTGTGAGCGTGCCTGTTTCTTCTATCTAAGTGTGCGTGTCTATACAGGGTCCACAGCTGTGAGTGTGCCTGTTTCTTCTATCTATGTGTGCGTGTCTATACAGGGTCCCCAGCTGTGACTGCGCCTGTTTCTTCTATCTAAGTGTGAGTGTCTAAACAGGGTCCCCAGCTGTGACTGCGCCTGTTCCTTCGATCTATGTGTGCGTGTCTATACAGGGTCCCCAGCTGTGACCGTGCCTGTTTCTTCTATCTAAGCGTGCGTGTCTATACAGGGTCCCCAGCTGTGAGTGTGCCTGTTTCTTCTATCTAAGTGTGCGTGTCTATTAAGGGTCCCCAGCTGTGACTGCGCCTGTTTCTTCTATCTAAGTGTGCGTGTCTATACATGGTCCCCAGCTGTGACTGAGGGTCCCCAGTTGTGACTGTGCCTGTTTCTGCTATCTATGTGTGCGTGTCTATACAGGGTCCCCAGTTGTGACTGTGCCTGTTTCTGCTATCTATGTGTGCGTGTCTATACAGGGTCCCCAGTTGTGACTGTGCCTGTTTCTGCTATCTATGTGTGCGTGTCTATACAGGGTCCCCAGCTTTGACTGCGCCTGTTTCTTCTATCTAAGTTTGCGTGTCTATACAGGGTCCCCAGCTGTGACTGCGCCTGTTTCTTCTATCTAAGTTTGCGTGTCTATACAGGGTCCCCAGCTGTGACTGCGCCTGTTTCTTCTATCTAAGTTTGCGTGTCTATACAGGGTCCCCAGCTGTGACTGCGCCTGTTTCTTCTATCTAAGTTTGCGTGTCTATACAGGGTCCCCAGCTGTGACTGCGCCTGTTTCTTCTATCTAAGTTTGCGTGTCTATACAGGGTCCCCAGCTGTGACTGCGCCTGTTTCTTCTATCTAAGTTTGCGTGTCTATACAGGGTCCCCAGCTGTGACTGCGCCTGTTTCTTCTATCTAAGTTTGCGTGTCTATACAGGGTCCCCAGCTGTGACTGCGCCTGTTTCTTCTATCTAAGTTTGCGTGTCTATACAGGGTCCCCAGCTGTGACTGCGCCTGTTTCTTCTATCTAAGTTTGCGTGTCTATACAGGGTCCCCAGCTGTGACTGCGCCTGTTTCTTCTATCTAAGTTTGCGTGTCTATACAGGGTCCCCAGCTGTGACTGCGCCTGTTTCTTCTATCTAAGTTTGCGTGTCTATACAGGGTCCCCAGCTGTGAGCGTGCCTGTTTCTTCTATCTAAGTGTGCGTGTCTATACAGGGTCCCCAGCTGTGACTGCGCCTGTTTCTTCTATCTAAGTTTGCGTGTCTATACAGGGTCCCCAGCTGTGAGCGTGCCTGTTCCTTCTATCTAAGTGTGAGTGTCTATACAGGGTTCCCAGCTGTGACTGCGCCTGTTTCTTCTATCTAAGTTTGCGTGTCTATACAGGGTCCCCAGCTGTGAGCGTGCCTGTTCCTTCTATCTAAGTGTGAGTGTCTATACAGGGTTCCCAGCTGTGACTGCGCCTGTTTCTTCTATCTAAGTTTGCGTGTCTATACAGGGTCCCCAGCTGTGAGCGTGCCTGTTCCTTCTATCTAAGTGTGAGTGTCTATACAGGGTTCCCAGCTGTGACTGCGCCTGTTTCTTCTATCTAAGTTTGCGTGTCTATACAGGGTCCCCAGCTGTGAGCGTGCCTGTTCCTTCTATCTAAGTGTGAGTGTCTATACAGGGTTCCCAGCTGTGACTGCGCCTGTTTCTTCTATCTAAGTTTGCGTGTCTATACAGGGTCCCCAGCTGTGAGCGTGCCTGTTCCTTCTATCTAAGTGTGAGTGTCTATACAGGGTTCCCAGCTGTGACTGTGCCTGTTTCTTCTATCTAAGTGTGCGTGTCTATACAGGGTCCCCAGCTGTGACTGCGCCTGTTTCTTCTATCTAAGTGTGCGTGTCTATACAGGGGCCAGACCTGTGAGCGTGCCTGTTTCTTCTATCTAAGTGTGAGTGTCTATACAGGGTCCCCAGCTGTGAGTGTGCCTGTTCCTACTATCCAAGTGTGCGTGTCTATACAGGGTCCCCAGCTGTGACTGCGCCTGTTTCTTCTATCTAAGTGTGCGTGTCTATACAGGGTCCCCAGCTGTGTGCGCGCCTGTTTCTTCTATCTAAGTGTGCCTGTCTATACAGGGTCCCCAGCTGTGACTGCGCCTGTTTCTTCTACCTAAGTGTGCGTGTTTATACAGGGTCCCAAGTTGTGACAGCGCCTGTTTCTGCTATTCATGTGTGCGTGTCTATACAGGGTCCCCAGCTGTG
>NW_025186939.1:0-2996 GCF_004010195.1 Chiloscyllium plagiosum | reverse complement strand
AATGAAGGTTATATTAGTTTCATAGGAACATACAAATTATGAAGAGAAGTAGACGATTCGACTTCTGGAATCTACTCCATCATTTAATAAGATCGTGGCTCATCCAATTATCATCTCATATCCACTTTCCTACCTACCCTGATAATCTTTCACAATTTTGCTTCACAAGCATCTGTCCACCTCTGCTTTAAAAATGTTCAGAGATTCTGCCTCCACTATAATTTCAGGAAGAGAGTAGGAAAAGACTCAACCCCTGAGAGAAAGCATTTTGCCTTATCCCTGCTCAAAATGGGCAGCCCCTTATTATTAAACTGCAACATCCAATTAACTCGAAATGTTATCTCTGCTTCTCTCTCCAAAGATGCTGCCAGGCCTGCTGAGCTTCTCCAGCACTTTCTGTTTTTATTTTAGGAAAGTGATTTTTTGCCAGTCCTTTGTCAGAATGACTTTTACGATGTGGAGTTGAGTGATTAGATCAGCTCATTGACCTAAAACATGAACTCAGCTTTCTTTTTTGTAGATGCTGCCTGATCTGCTCAGTATTTCCACCATTTTCTTCCCTTTTCTTATGGATTTCCAGCATCTGCAGTACTTGGCTTTATGAATTCCAGTTTACTGCTGGATTTTGAAATTTGTGCCAGAATGAAAGATTGTTAGAGGAGCCAACAGCTTCATGTTCATTCCAAGGGCCAATTTATGCTCATAAAGTGGAATAATTACAATTCAGGAAACATTGATGAACATTTTGTTGCACCTCACCTGAGCCCCAAACACTTCTCACTTGGGAATTCAGAAAATGGGTTGGGATATCTGGTCGGCATGGACGGGTTGGACCGAAGGGTCTGTTTCCATGCTGTACATCTCTATGACTCTATGACTCTATGACTCATTTCGAAATTCACTGGCCCAGGCTGGTTCTGTAGTCAATCTGATTTCTATGTCACTATTTTGACACGTGGTGAGGTGAGGTGAAGATGGCCTCAAGTCTAACTAAAGATCAGAGTGGTGTTGGAAAAGCACAGTAGCTCAGGCAGCAACCAAGGAGCAGCAAAATTGACGTTTTGGGCAAAAGCCCTTCGTAAGCCATTTCCCGAAACATTGATTTTCCTGCTCCTCGGATGCTGCCTGACCTGCTGTGCTTTTCCAGCACCACTCTAATCTTGACTCTAATCTCCAGCATCTGCAGTACCTACTTTTGCCTCAATTCTAATCAACTATGCCAACATTTTATAAGACAAAAGCATGAATATTCAAGCGTGTTGCAGTTTTCTCATTACCACCTGTGCACTTTTAAAGCCAATGTTTGGCACTGCCTAATTGCTACTTTATGATTTATTCAGTCTTCTCTTGAAACTGAGAAGATCCTGCATCACACCTACACATAGCATTTTTTTCAACAGATCACATCTCATTACTATTGTTTGAGTATTCAAAGTATTATATTAATCTTGAAGATATAATTTCCTTTGTGAGACACCCCTTTCAGTAATGTCCTAAAGTAACCTGGTTATATTGACATGGCCATCTTACAGGAATCAGGCACCTGCAGAAAGCACTTTACCTTTACACACTTGCTGCCTGTGTTTCATCTTGTGCAATATTAATTTAAGGTGAAATTTAAAACATTTTCAAACATTCATTTATTACCACAACTGGATGAAATAAAATTGTTGTAAGGCTACTACTTTTCTCTCTAAGAGCCATTGAATAACTTCAGATCAAAATGATTTTGCATTGAGGAGAAACACAAATTTCATTGAATTTCCTGCCTCCAACAATGCCTCCTGATGAAGTATAAATTTGGATAGATAATTCTCTGTTCCTTTATCCAAAGCATTAAATACACTGGGAGAAGCTGAGGATCTAGAAAGGATTTGTGTAGTTGTACAATCGTCTCATCCGATCAATCACAGCCTGTCCCTTCTATTCCCTCTCTCTGTCCTGTACATTCTAACAACTTTCAACACATCTTGCAAAGTGGCTTTCAATTCAACACACATTTTTTCTAATAATATCTTTTGTGGAACTCTGTCAAATATCTTTAAACCCCATAAAAATAAATACTGATAGGTGTGAAAGGCAAATACCTCATCTAGTTTGTCCTTTCATGAAAGTCTATGGTCATCTTGCCACATTATTTAACTATTTCATTGGGTTTTTATTTCAACTGTCCTATGCAGAAGCATGTTTAAGATATCAAGCATGCACTGTGTGAGGAAGTGTTCTGACATCTATTCTGAAATTGCTTTTTAACTGCATTGTGTTTGTATCCTTGGCCTGCCATCTATGCGTTGGCTTGACATATTGTTCTGTGCTATATTTTCTACTTGCTTAGTATCTTATAAAACAAAGAACCGTGGATGTTGACGGTCTGAAATACACAAAAGCAGATATTGCTGCAGAAACTCAACAATTCTACCTGCACCTGTGAAGAGAAAACAGGGTTAACTTTTCCAGTCCAGTGACCTCTCTTTAGAACTATTCTGCTACGACCAATCCATTCTCCTATTTCTATATTGCTCGGACGTGGCATTGGGAGTAAACATGAGATTACAATCTTTGAGAACCTACTTTTCAATTTATTTCCTAGCTCCATATATTCTGCTTTCAGGACCTCAACTTTGTTTTTATTTAAATTATTAGCACTGAAATGCGCCATACCATTGCCCTCCCCCATCCCATGCCTTGCAGCCGTTCGGTGACATCCTTGCACTAGGGAAGTAACATACCATCCTGGTGTCATTCTGTGGCCACAGAAACATTTACCTGTCTCACTTACAATAGCATCCTTCAGTTTTCTCCCATTTCTTTTTCTCATCCCCTGTGCAGATGAGACACAAAGATAGGATAATGAAGAAGGCATTTGGTATGCTTTCCTTTATTGGTCAGAGCATTGAGTATAGGAGTTGGGAGGTCATGTTGCAGCTGTACAGGATAGTGGTTAGGCTACTTTTGGAATATTTTGGTCTCCCTTCTATCAGAAGGATGTTGTGAAA
>NW_025186938.1:1708-2995 GCF_004010195.1 Chiloscyllium plagiosum | reverse complement strand
AGGCTGAGTTCATCTGATTTTTATGTGAATGTTCTCAAACTAAACCAGTCCCACCTGCCAGTGTTTTGGCCCATATCCCTCCAAACCTTTCATATTCCTGAACTTATCCAAATGTCTTTTAAACGTCGTTACTGTACCTGCATCCATCACTTCCCCTAGACATTTAGTCCGCATGTGCACCACTTTGTATAAAAAAAATTGTGCCCTTCAAGTCTTTTTAAAATCTCTTTCTCCTGTCACCATCAAAATTTGCTCCCTAATCTTGAAACCCCAACCCTAGGGGAAGGACACCCGTCGTTCACCTCATCTCTCCCCTCATGATTTTATAAACCTTGATAAGGTCACATCTCCACCTCCTATGCGCCAGTGAAAAAGTTCCAGCCCATCCACCTAGATGCAGGTAGGTCCATAACCAGTCATGATCGGTTCAATGCTGGTCCCAATTCTCTCGGTGTCCAGGATAGCAAGAGACCACAAGACATAGGAGCAGAAATTAGGCCACCAGGTCTGCTCATTCCATTCAATCGTGGCTGATAAGTTTCTCAGTTACATTCTTCTGCTAGAAGCAAAGTGAAAATGGAGGGAGTGAGTGTGGGATGGAGATTTTTAGCTTCCAGGGAATAAGAGAGGAAAGAGTTCACTATAATTTGGAATTTATGGGATCGGCTGATGAACCGAGGAGTGTCAGTTGGAGTTTAATTTAGAGAAATTAGAGATTTGCATTTTGGTCAAGCGATCCAGGCAGGACTGACACAGTTAAGGGGAGTGTTGCAGAATAAAGAAACCTTGGAGTGCTGGAGTCTCAGGTGGACAGAGTAGTGAAGGCGGCGTTTGGTTTGCTTTCCTTCATTGCTCATAGCATTGAGTATAGAAGTTGTGAGATCATGTTATGCACACTTCCCACTCGAACGTGTGATCTAACTGCTTAACTGTTTTTAGTGAATATAATACACACCTCCCGCCGCTGCCATAACGTGGTTTGTTTGGAAGCCCTAACTTTCAGAGCGATTAGATTTATTTTAGATTTTATTACTTAGTGTGGAAACAGGCCCTTCAGCCCAAACCGACCCTTCGAAGAGCAACCCACCCAGACCCATTCCCCAACATTTACCCCTTCACCTAACACTACAGGCAAATTAGCATGGCCACTTCACCTAACCTGCACATCTTTGGACTGTGGGAGGAAACCCACGCAGACACTGGGAGAATGTGCAAACTCCACACTGACAGTTGCCCGAGGTGGGAATTGAACCCGGATCTCTGGCACTCTGAAGTGCTGCTGCTGCT
>NW_025186938.1:0-1100 GCF_004010195.1 Chiloscyllium plagiosum | reverse complement strand
TCACCAGGATGTTGCCTGTTATGGAGAGCGCGAGCTATAAGGAGAGATTGAGTAGATTAGGATTATTTTCATTGGAAATAAGGAGGTTGAGGGGGGGGTCCTGATTGAGGCCTAAAAACCATGAGGGGTGTAAACAGGGGTGGATAGTAAGAATTATTTTCCCAGAGGGGAAGACTTAATTACTCAGGGTCACGAGTTCAAAGTGAGGGGGGAAAGGTTTGAGGGAGATATACATGAAAAGTTCTTTACACAGGGTGGCGGGCATCGAATGCATCGCCAGTGGAGGCAGTAGGGGTGGGATCGATAGCGTCATTTAAGATGTATCTAGACAGAGACATGAATCGGCAGGGAGCAGAGGGATACAGATCCTTAGAAAATATGCGGCAGGTTTAGATAGAGTATCTCGATCAGCATAGCCTTGGAGGGCTGAAGGGCCTGTTCCTGTGCTGTAAGGTTCATTGCTCTCTTTATCGAGGTTTACAAAACCATGAGGGGCGTAGATAAGGTGATTGGCATGTGTCGTTTCAAGATTAGGCTGCAAATTAAGGTGAGAGGAGAAAGATTTTAAAAAACACATAAGGAGCACCTTTTTTTTAAACAGTGGTTTGTGTGGAATGAATGTCCAGATGAAGTGGTGGATGCAGGTTGAGTAACAACGTTTAAAAGACATTTGGATAAGTACATGAATAGGAAAGGTTCAGAGGAATATGGGCCAAACCCAGGCAGGTGGGACTAGTTTAGTTTGTGAATATAGTCAGCATGGACTAGTTGGGTTAAAGGGTCTGTTCTGTGCTGTATGACTCTAACTGTTCTGTACTGGTCTTAAAACCATTTTACTTGCCTTCCCCCATAAACATCCACTTCATGGTTGTTCTAAAATCAGATGAACTCAGCCTTGAATATATTCAATGACCCCCTAACTGCAGGAAGACATCCCTACTTCTGAAATCAATTCCTCTTGCTAATATACCTCTTGCCTTGCTGATTGCTTGCTGCATCCGTCTGACAACTGGCAGTGACTGGTGTGGAAGGATGCTGAGGCCACTTTTTACGTCCACACATCATTTCTGAGGAAGGGCTCGTGCCTGAAACGTCGATTC
>NW_025186937.1:2302-2995 GCF_004010195.1 Chiloscyllium plagiosum | reverse complement strand
GTTGCAGTTCATGAGAACAATGCTCTCGATAATTAAACAGACAGCATTTTCCTGATAGTGTGAAATGAGACAGTAATAATGAAGGAGTGGAGAGTGTTGTACTGAAAAACCACAGCAGGACAGGCAACATCCGAGGGAAACGATTTAGGCATAAGCCATTCATCAGGAATTAGACTTGTGAGGAACAAAGCTGAAGCCAGATGCCAACACGCAGGCACCTCCTCCTATAGACCACGATCATAAACTCTCCTCCCCTCACCAAACCAGCATCTCCCAGACCATCAACAATCTCATCACCTCTGGGCATCTCCCATCCACAACCTCCAAACACATTGTCCGTGAACCGCGCACGCACTCCCCGATTCTACCTCCTTCCCAAGATTCACAAACCTGACTGCCCCAGTCAACCTATTGTCTCATCCTGCGCCTGTCCCATCCGAATAACTCTTCCTACCTTGACACAATCCTCTCTCCCCAGTTCAGGAAATGCCCACTTACATTCGTGACACCCCAGTGTACTTCACCTCCTCCAAGAATTTCGTTTCCCTGGCCCTCAACGCGTCATCTTCACCATGGACATCCAGTCTCTGTACAAATCCATCTGCCATGACAGAAGTCTGCAATCCTTCCATTTCATAATCTCACACCATCCCAACCAGTACCCTTCCACCGACATCCTCATCCACCTGGCTG
>NW_025186937.1:0-1213 GCF_004010195.1 Chiloscyllium plagiosum | reverse complement strand
ATGTGAATTTGAACAGTTACCTCTTTTCTCCTCCCCCAAGCACAAGCCTTCAACTCGCCACCGCCCTCTCGACCCATTCCATCACTGCCATTTCTGACCTATTTTCTTCTCCCTCATATTCATCCATCTATTGCTTTCCAGCAATTTTCCCTCAACCCCACACCACTTCCATTTATCTCTCAGCCCGACTCACAAGCCTTATTCCAGATGAAGGGCTTAAGCCTGAAACCTGAATCTCCTGCTCCTCGGATGCTACCTGATCTGCTGTGCTTTTCCAGCATCACATTACCAACTCTGATCTCCAGCATCAGCAGTCCTAACTTTATCCTTGGAATTATCAATGACCTTGGAGTGAATATATCCCTCGATTGCAGTGATTACATTGTGACTGAGTTTTCCATTTACTTTGGGTGAGGGCAGGCTGGATCTGAGACAAGTGCTTAACATCTAAACAACGGAAATGGTATCAGATAGCGAAGGGCTATCAGATAGGGCGGGCTGAAGTGAAGTGGAAACTTCTGTCAGAAGATGGGACAGTACAACGGCGTCACATCACCCAGACTGTAAAAGACACGCAGAAGGAGAAAATCAGCTTCAGTGCAGGCACAACGACAGGTAAAGTGGAAAGGAACAATACAACACACTGAGGTGCAGTGGAATTATTTATGTGAAAGGATTCGATATATAAGCTACTTTACATATGGACTGCCCTCACATTGGAAAAAGGAATTTCCTGCAGAATAATGGCGACATTTGCCCGTGAAATCACAATGTTGAGAGACACTGACATATTAACTTCTGTAGCAGCGTGGCCTAGTGAAAGCATGATCGTCCCATCAACCAGAATTCAATAGTTCAAAGCTCTCCTCTGCGCTGTACAACTTATTTGCTGCTCCTGTCGTCAGATCTCAATCGCTTCACTGTGTATCTTCTTCTGCTTCCTGCTTCACGGAAACACTTGAAACGCGAACAAATCCACTTTCCACTTTCAACAATCTTTTGGAACTCCCGAGTTGATACACTTACGGATGACCAATTGGCCTTATCGAGCGCTCTCACTCTGGTATGATCTGAATTATAAAGTGTACTGTGTCTGATCTGCAGAATGTACCCATGCGGGACGGTGCTATTTATCCCATTCCCGTGGACTGAGCTGTCTCGACTGGCAGAGTATTCAGCTATTTCCCTCCACTTGCAGGCATTATGACGGGAT
>NW_025186936.1:0-2995 GCF_004010195.1 Chiloscyllium plagiosum | reverse complement strand
TGACATCTTCTATATTTAAAGTGAATGTGTTTCGCTCTGTTTCTCTCCCTGACCATGTTTAAGAGCTCTGCAGTGCCCGTGATGCAGTCTTATGCACGTTCAGAGCCAATGAATCTGTGCACCTGGTGTTACTGTTCACTTCCCTGGTACCCAGTGCTCAGTATTGGACAGAGCGTTTGAGCAACTTTGACAGATATCTGTGGACCCAGTTCAAAAACAGACATAGCTGAAGAAACTGAGCAGGTCTGGTAGCATCTTGTGGCATGAAAGCAGAGTTCATTTTTCAGGTCCAGTTTCGCCAGAAATATTTGTATTTTTATTTCCAGTATCCATAATTATTTGTTTATTTGAAAATTTGTGCTGTGCCTATTCAACCCTGGAGAAACTCAGCAGGTCTGGCAGAATCTGCAGAGACAGAGAAACCGAGTTAGCATTTCAAGTCCAGTGTGACACTTCTTCAGAACTGAAATCTATTGGAAAATGGGAATTTTAATCCCTTGACAGAGGTGGGGGAGTGGGTGATGCGTAGAAGAGAGTGTGGTAAAAGATAAATAGGCTTTTAACAGTGGTGAACGAGAGGGTGATATGAAAGATGCGAATTGGGGAAAAGGGGTTCTCTCTATTGAGTGCAAGATAAAGATGATACAACCACACAACGTCATAGCCAGACTAGGAGAGAGAATGTATGAAAATGGAGAACAGTCATAATGGGGTCAGGCTGTGAAGTTATCGAATTGAATATTAACTCCTACAGGCTGTAACGTACCAAAGTGTAAAGTGAGGTGTTATTCGAGCTTGGGTTGTGCTTCACTGGAACATTGCAGCAGCTCAGGACCGAAATGTTAGCATGAGAGCAAGGTAGGTTATTGAAATGGAAAGCAATGAGAGGGTCAGGGTTATTCCTACAAACAGAGTGGGAGTATTCTTCAAAGCAGTTTCTGTTTTGTCTCCCCGATGTGAAGGATATTGCATTGTGAGCGGCAATTACAGGATTTTTTCGATTAGATTAGATTCAGCCCAACAAGTCCATACCAATCCTCTGAAGAGTGACCCACCCAGACCCATTTCGCTCTAATGGATCTAACACTATGGGCAATTTAGCGTGGCCAATTCACCTGCCGTGCATATCTTTGGACTGTGTGAGGAAAACGGAGCACCCGGAGGAAACCCACGCAGACACAGGGAGAACGTGCAAACTCCACACAGTCGCCTGAGGCTCTAAATGAACCCGGGTACCTGGTGCTCTGAGGCAGCAGTGCTAACCACTGAGCCACCGTGCCGGCCTCCAACTGTGTGGAGACTGATTTGAATCAGTACAAGTGAATGAGAGTGCAGTGGGGGCGGCAATGTGGGAGATAGGTCAGTCACAGCATAAGGCCCTGTCCACTGTCGTTAGGGGATTCCTGGTTTGAAGGAAAAGCACTCACATCGGAGGCAGCTCACTGGAATGTGGCATCATCAATCAGAATCGTCAGAGATGGAGAAACTGGGAGAAAGGAGTCACCCTCCGCTGATCATGTGTTCAGCCACATGCAGAAGTTCCCTCTGATGATTGAAAAGAACCAGACATTAAATGGAGGAGTTCTGACTCACATCTGGTCAGAAGCGTGATGTGGATAGAAACCCAGAGGAAGGTCAGTGGGTATACATGGGCAGACGTTCAAGTAGATATCCCATAATGCTCAGCAATTATTTATTTCTGCTTGTTGACTAAAGCTCTCAAGGATACTATTGAATCACAAATTGATGAGCATTGATATCGGGCCAGGTTTAGGATGTTTATTTCAGGGACTACTGGCAGATGCTAGGCATAAATTTCAGCTGTGCTTCCTGAATTATCCCAGAAACCCCTGCCATTGCTGTTCCATCCTCTTCCCCGCTCGTCTCCCCTTCCTGATTCCAGGTTCTCCCTCTCCAATTACAAAGCATATTCTCTCACATTATTGTCCCTACCCACATCACCTTAAGCTCTTTGATCCAGTCTACCTTCCCTGCACTAGCATCAAGCTGCATTTTGTGATGCCACTTTTCCTCTGGTCTCAGTGTGGCTCGTCCTCTCCATTCACGCTGTTTTACAACTTCCACTCACATCTCATTCTGGAAAGTTTCCTTCTTAGAGTAAACCTTATTGAAAACACCTCTCCCCCTTTGCCCTGAATCACACAGTGATGGAAATTTCAAAAAGTATACTCAGTCTACATTTCACTCTGCTAAAGGTAACTGCATTCTTACCGTGTGGTATAAGAATTCCCTTCTTTACAGAGATCTATTTGGCCCCTCGCGTTCTGACATTCAACAAGATCATGACTGACTCCTTTCCGATTTGTATCCAACATTCTCCTCTACCCTCAAAAATGCTTAATCCCCTTCTTAACGGGAATATAAATACATGCACCCCCACCCTTAAATTTATGCAAATAATCCATCTCCATTACATTTTTATGGTTTGACAAACGTAATGAGGAGGTCAGATGAATAAGATGAAGCAAATGTCTGAGATGCGGAATTGCGAAATCGTCCAATAGAAGAAAGAAAATAAGATGAGCGATGACAGAGTTATATAATGCAATGCAATCTTCTGCGTGCACTTCTGCTTTATTTGCAAAACGTTTTATGCAGGTACAATAAGTAACGAAGCAACGTCACAGAATTGTGTCAGTTATTGTGAACAACATTGAATATAAATGTAGATCTTAATGTTTCAGTTGTATCAGGCACTGCGTGTTGGCAAGTTCAGTTGCCGAGATAGCTAGTCTATCAAACAGAACGATAGTAACAGCAAGAGTTTAATTTCTGCTCTCACTTGATAGTTTAATTGAGTATAACATGTCGGCAGAGCAGATCCGCTGAAAGAGAAGCATCTAGGAACTATTTTTGGGATAATGAGCTTTAACCAGTGCAGTGCCACAGGGATCACTGCTGGAGCCGGAATTATTAACCGCACAATGAGTTGGCTGATAAAAATGAAAGTACTACCTCCATATTTGTGAGTAAC
>NW_025186935.1:0-2995 GCF_004010195.1 Chiloscyllium plagiosum | reverse complement strand
TTGTCAGGACTGGAAGAGGTTACACAGAAAGAGCGGGTTTCAGGACTGTAGATGTTTATGGAGATAGTGGAGGAGTTGGAGCAGTTTACAGAGACGTAAGTTTTTTAGGACAATACTAAGACGCACAGGCTTTGTTAATGCAAGAATGGGGAGCGTAATGGGACTGGAGGACGGAAGAAAGTACGGACAGTTGTGGTGTTTGCAGATGTTAACGGATTATAGAGATTTGCAGGTTAGAGAGAGTGTGGGTTTCAGATTCTGACATTGTAGGAACTGGAGTAACCTTGGCAAATGGGGCGTTGACAGTTATAGAAGTGCTGAAGGGACTGGAAGTGGTAAAAGATGAAGGGAGGGTTGTGAAAGCAATTAGTGGTCAGAGATAGGGAAGCTGCAGTGTTTGAAGGGGATCATACAGACAGACGGATTTATAAGAGTAGGGGAAAGTAACAGAAATAGAGAAAGTGCAGTGCCCGAAGAGGGTTCATCAACCAGGTGGTTTCAAGAGGCAGGACAATGTTACAAAGACAGGGACAGTTGTAGAAATTGGAGGACCATACAAACATAGGGAGGGCTTCCAAACCTGTAGGATAGTGTGTTACAGAGATGGGGAGAGTTTCACAACTAAAGGGAATTCGAATGATCAGGTTGATTTGAGGTTATTGGAGCAGCTTTGACTATATAGTTTCTACAGAGATAGGGAGAGATGTGGAGACTGGAACAGGTGACATCGATAGGGAGGGTTTTAAGAATAAGGAAGACTCTTCAGAGAAACGGAGGGATGTAGGGATGGGACATGTTGAGAGTCACAGTGACAATTACGGCAGCTCATGAAGGTAACGGAAAAAAATAGTGTAGTCACATGGGGAGTATGTAAAAGGTATAAAGATTTGTAAAGACTGAAGGAGATTAGATGCATAGGGAGGGTAGTAGGGAATTTCAGAGTTTACACAGATTGAGTCGGTTTTAGAGAGGAAGAGTTTATCATCATTAGGATTGTAGAGACTAAATTTCAATAATAGGCACAGTAGAACATGATGGTATCCACAGACATGGGGGATGTTAACAGGTGGAGGGGGTTCCTAAGGTCAGGATTTCCTTGAGAGATTTCACAGATAGTGAGATTCTCAGGTAGGAGCCTGACATAGTTACAAAGACAGGGAGGTATTTCAGGTCTGGAAGGGATTTCACAGATCAGGACAGTTCAATGAACTGAATATTTTTTTCACAGATAAGGAAGGGTTGGAGGAGTTGGAGGAGTTTACCCAGATAGGGACTCATGGAGAGTTTAAAGGCGAATACATTGACATGGAGGGTATTATTGGTAGGGGGAGCTTACAGGGATAGACCGGAGTGTCGGGGATTAAAGGGATGAAGGAATTTATTATCTACTGGAGAAGTTTAGGGAAAAGGGTGTTAGGGATTGGAAAATCTGACAGAGAGAGAGAGAGCATTTTGTGGACTACAGGAGATTCCAAACAGAGGAAGGATCATCGGGACTGGAGGATATTACAAAGATCACTAATACAGCATGGGCCAGGATTGATGCCTGGGATCCCCTGTGCTGTCTCAGGGAGCATCAGTACAGCAGAGGTGAAAGCAGGACCCTCACAAGATGGTGGGAATGAAGCCTAGAATGTAGCTGTTCCTTGCCCACCACTATATCTGTGTCCTGTCTTCCAGGCCTGAATACAGAACGCCACTAACACCTCCCTGTGCTGTTTACTGTGAGTGATCTTACCCCGGCTGCAGGATTTACTGAAGGCTCCAGATCTTCCTCTTCTCCTCTCTCGAGCTGACTAAGCATCTTCAATGAGGTGATGGGTGAAACAGGAGTCAGGAATATCCTTATTACCTGCATGGACAGAATGGGAAATTAGACTGATGCAGTGAGGATAACTCATGTAGAGTAGCACTGAGTCCAGCAGACATCTCGAAGATCACAGCCTCCATCCATGGCCTGTGCTGAAGCGTCTCTCTGGAATGGATAATTCTGTTCGCTCAGGATCGAGAATAGCTGCAAGAGTGAGAGGTGCTGACAGAGGCAACAATTAGACACACACAGTGAGGGATACCACATGGAGGGAGACTGAGTGATACCACCAGAGTGCTAGAAGGTATCAGGATCAAACCATGTTGTCAGAAGAAGTGGGTCTGATGCAGGGGGCACTGCTACCAGTACTGAGGGAGGAGTCAGCTATTTTATTGAGATTGTACAGTGCTGGGTCCAGTGCCCTGGTCAATCATGTGACCATGATCATGTAGAGTGTTTTGAACTAACAGAGATGAGGAGGGACAGGTCTCAGCTGAAAGGAAATTCACAATTCCATAGAGAAAGTTTAAAATTTGAAACATGGGGCTGTGGCTGAGGATGAACAGAAAGAAACAGGAATGAACTGAGTTTAACCAAAATTGTACATCAGCAAATAGGTTTGTATCAGGAAATTGTGATTTAATAATTGCTGTTTATTATTTTGAATGTATGAAGCATTTGCAATAAGGAATATGCACGTGTGACTGTGATTTCTATCTAATCGCCATCAGGGAGACGTGGTCACAGAGCGAACAAAAAGGTGGTGCATTAATATTCACAGCTACACAACATTGTGGAAAGTCAGGTAGAGTGGGAAGCAGGATGTGGAACTCTCATCGTTAGGGATCACAATTGGGAGTAGCAAGAAAATATATGGCCTTAGATTATCAATCATTAGGAGACTAAAGTCTGGGTAAAAAGGGTCAGAATACAGAATTGGAAGGGCAGTGTTAAAGCCCCTTAACAGCATTATGTTGTGAGACACAGCATTAACAGGTAATTATTGGAACTTGTAACAAAGGCACTGGGATAATTGTGAGGGATTCAAACTTCCGCCCTCATCATCTGATTGGCCGTGGGTCACAGACGAGGCTGACTCTCTCCCACTTTCAGGGGATGTCTGTAGGTGGCTGTACAGACCGATGTGGCCTTCCACAGACTCTGTTACACTTGGGGCAGAAGGTG
>NW_025186934.1:0-2995 GCF_004010195.1 Chiloscyllium plagiosum | reverse complement strand
AGTCGACCTCTGACCACCTAATGCCAACTGCAAGAGATGTTTAAAGACTTCATTGAGTTGCAAAGGTGTCAGCATTATAATTATGTTTTGGTCATTGTTGATTTTCTTTTCCTTGATGGGTTGAAGCTTACCGCACTTCCAACATTACTGCTAAAACTGTTGCATATTTTACTCAAGCAGATTATTACCTGCTTTGGTATTTGATTTTGTCTACCTTCTGACAATGCCCCCCACCCCCATTTTATTGGAGATATTAATTAGGAATTATACTCTCATTTTGGGATCCACCACCAACTTCATTGTGCTTATTGCCTATAGGCTGCAGGGCTCGTGGAGCATGGTGACCAGAGTCTGAAAATTAAACTTACCAAATGGACTTCTGAGTCAGGTCTTTCCTGGGTTAGGGTGGTGCCGCTGGTATTGTTCCACCTACAATAAACTCCTGTGGGGAAAACTCGCTTGGCCTTTTCGAGCGCTCTCACTCTTTATAATCTGAATGATAAAGTGCACTGTATCTGATACGCAGGACACACTGCAGAAATTATCCCATCCCAACGGACTGAGCTGCCTCCATTGATAGAGCTGTCTCCACTGGTAGAGTATCATACAGTAACAGCGAATATCTTTTGATGTCATCCTCGAAGGTACTTGCTACAAAAAAGCTGAAGGCTGCGGGAAACCGCTGTGATCACCGCTAACACAGAGGCCCAGCGGGAGCCTAGTGAGCCCATAAACCAGAAATCAATGGATAAAAACATTCTTCTTTTTAGAAGAATTCGATTCAGACCATCATCTTAACACTTCCTGGGGAGAAAATGGATTTGGGAGAGCGGACAGTCTCAACTGGTTCCAGCATTTACAATCTTGGTCCGTGTGAAAACAAACGCAGATTCCTAGAACTGTTTATCTTTCTTCTGAAAAATAGGTTAGCAAAGTTTGAGGATCATAGATATTTCTTCCTGGTGTTCATGAAATGATCTAGAGCAGAGTACAGTTCCCTGAGTATGGTCTGACTTCTGTGTTATGGACTGTGATATTCCGCTCACATGATCTGAACACATACAAGGTAATGACTCAGTGACAAGATCTGCTGAATCGGATTCTGTGAAGAACAGAAGCCGATGTAATGAAAAGAGCCATAAGAGTGGGAATATAGCAAATTATTATCCAGTCTCGGGGAGAGTGCACAGTGCTGTTTCGAGGAGTCAATATCTGTACAAGTAGACTGAAACAGCGTTGGGTGTTATTGTACTGTATCTTTTGTATAATGGCGCAAAAGCACGGAGCTTTTGTATAGAGGGGATAACTTCAAAATCCTCAATGAGGCAAAACACACAAATGAGGTAAACAACAAAGCAACAACACAAATTGGTGTAACGTCATGGGGTAAACGCCCCTGCTCACATTTTGCTCAAAATCGCTCTCTGTCTAATTCCTAAGACTGAGAATAACAGTGAATGGTCTATGTCAATGAAAACTGCTCTGATCTCACAACTTCAGCATTTCATACGCCCCCTTATGTATGTCTGGCAATTGTAATTGATCTCTCACTGTGTTACTTCAGCACACGTAAAGAACAAATATCTATAAGAACAGTCATGTATATGACTGGGATTTGACCCGATTCTGTTGCAACCAATCTATTCAGCAGTAATTGAAATTGCTTCCACCTTTCCTGTGTCGGTAATAAGATTGCATAACTTAGTGGTGAGTTTTCATGCATTGAATTGGACCCAGCATCCTTTCTTACGTTGAAATATACAGCGATATAAAGACATGATGAAAGACACGGGCAATGTTTACTGGAATATAAAGACGTTAGGAATGAAACGGCCATGATACTATGTCGTTAGAAACGGTGGAAATGAGGTTTACTTGGAGATAAAGCCACTAGAAACGAAAAGTGGGGGTTGAAAGTGATGGTGGCATAGATAAGGAATAATTCGGGAGAAATCAGGAAAGACTTAGTTGTGTGCAAAAAGAGGTTATCCAGCTGATGTGAAGTTGTTCAGAGTAAACACGAGGGAAATTTCCTCGTTTAGATGAGTGGAAACTAAAGGCTAGAACTTCAAACCCATCGGGGCACAGTCAAGAAATTTAGTGCAGGCATTTTTTATTCTGAGAGTTATTGAATTCGGAGATGAATTTTCAGAAATAGAATAATTTTAGGAGCTGATTCAAGAATATTTGAAAAGCGCGTGCTGGCAGACAAGGAGTGAATTAGATTAGATTAGATTAGATTAGATTAGATTACTTACAGTTTGGAAACAGGCCCTTCGGCCCAACAAGTCCACACTGATCCGCCGAAGCGCAATCCACCCAGACCAATTCCGCTACATGTACCCTTGCTCCTAACACTACGGGCATTTTAACACAGCGAATTCACCTATCCGGCGCATTTTTGAACTGTGGGAGGAAACCGGAGCATCCAGAGGAAACCCACGCAGACACGGGGAGAATTAAACAGTGACAGTAATTCTGGGCTGCCTTGATGGGGATGAAAAATAGAAACATTATCGAATTGGTTAACATTCATAGGAAAGAAATTACATAACACCTGCAACTGAAAATGTTAAGGATAAGAAGAGATGGTGGAGTTGGAAGTTGCAGCAACTCATTCAACTTGAAATATTATATACCGTAAATGCACTGAGCTGTTTGGTTTAGCTCTACATTAAATGGATGTCGGTTAGCTGAGTCCGCTGACTAACTGGTTTATGAGAAAAGTGAGATCAACAGCGTGGGATTAATTTTCTCACTGTCTCAGGTTTCCACAAGGATCATCATCTCCCCCACTCACCTGATCTGTAACACTGTGGTGCCTCTAGTGAGCAAGATTTGACCTGTCGATGTAAAACATCATTATCATTGCCATCTGTTGTCTTGAACATTTGGTCATAATCAACCGAAAGGGGCGTGAGTCCATTTAATACTCTTTTACCTCCGCTTCAAAAATCCTGCGTCAAGTCTCAACCTTATTCCAGTTCGACGCTTT
>NW_025186933.1:0-2995 GCF_004010195.1 Chiloscyllium plagiosum | reverse complement strand
AAATGCATTGGTGAAAAATGTTGTTAGAATAAGCTGAATTATGATCATTTTCCTGTTTCCTGCTGCAAACCCCTCCGAGGACCATGCAGAATAGTGAGTTCTGAAGCTAGAAGTCAATATTGGGAATGGCATTGGCACGCTGACCAGTGTATATAGACCCACATGGGTAGCTGTAGCACAGAAAAGGATCTGGATCTCTTTTCACTACAGTCAACGAAAGCAATATTGCAGGAACAGAAAGCAGTTAAGAAGAGAAATGTTGTGTTGCACTTCATTTCCAGGTGATTTGAGTCCAGCCGTGGGGGTATCTCACTGCAACTGTACAGGGGCTTGGTGATACCTCCTCTCGAACATTGTGGAGGATTGTGTGAAGTTTTGGACTACTTAACTAACAAACGACAAACCAGACATTGAGGGAGAGCAGCGAAGTACAGCCAGACTAATTTCTGGGATGACAGGATTGTGTGGGAGTAGAATACGGGGCAAATGAGCCTGTATTCCTTGGGGTTTAGGAAAATGAGTGGATATCTCAGTGACATATATAATTCTTTGACAGGGTGAGACCGATTGGAATCTGGGATGATAATTCCCCTGGCTGGGACGTCTAAAACAAGTGCTCACAGGATTAATTACAGACAGGTCACTCTGCATTGAGATGACAATAAATGTCTGTGCTCAGAGACTGGTGAACCTGGGGTCTCTCTCGCACATATGTCTGCCGAAGTCAAGGCACTGAATGTAAATTAGGATTTCTATACACGAGAGGGAGAGAACAGGTGTATGTTGTGGAGATAGAGCATCAGCCATTATTTTTGGATTATGGTAGAAAACTCAATGAACCAAAGGGATCGATCAAATGTCGATTTTTATAGTTTTATAATAGTTAATCATATTAAGGAATATGCACATTGTGTGGGCAAAGTGTATTGATGAGATATTCTCAAATGAACTAGAATGGGTAGAGGCTCAATGTGTTGAATGACCTACTCCTTTCCCGATGCTTCTGTTCAGTCTGTGGGAAAGCTCGGAAAATGTTGTCACAAGCAGCCACGTGTTCGCAGGGAGGGCTCTGAAGGTCCACAGGACTGTGTATTCGGATGTTTTTTTCCAATTCTGAGCCTGGTAATGTGTGTGCTATCCGGTCTATCTTTGAAGACCTCAGATCAATGTGGTACAATTGATGGTCTTGCTTGGTCCTTTCAGAGACGATTGAAGAGTTCAGCATATGTCTAAGTGTCTGACGTCATATTTAGGCCAGACCAGGAAAGCACGCGAGATTTGCTTCCTGAAAGTACACTGGGGAATAAAGTGGTGCTTCCAGTCGACGCTGAATTCAGGGTCACTGTTACTGACACTAGACTTTAGATCTCGGTATTTTATTAATTATTTTTAACTTCCATCAGCTGTCAGAGCTTTAGCCTGGCCTGGATTAGTAATCCAATAACATTTCCACAACAGCACCATCTCAACCTGGGAACCTATCAGAAACCACACTGAGCAGGTTATTTCTGAGCAGCTTGACAGCTCTGTCAAAAAGAACTCCCACCAATATTATTGTCTTGATGGGACTGAAGCGGTGGTATTGGTCGAATTGTATTTATTCTCCTCTTAGTGGATGGGACACAGCTAAATAACTTTCCACGTTGTTAGGGAGTTGTGAGAGTTGAAGCTGGAATGAAACAGTTTTCCCAGAGACAACATGCAACAGAAGTTTTCAGTCCTATTTCAGGAATGGTGTCACAGCCCATTGTCTTTGTGAAACCTATTATGTTCCGCTGTTTCTTCACGTCAGGTGCAGTGAATCAAATTGGTTGAAAACGGGAATCTTTGATTCTGTAGGTATCAAGGCGAAGGTGAGGTGGATCATCGACTGAACACTTCTGGCTGATGATAGTGCAAATACTGCATGCTTTGCTTTTATCCTGATGTGCAGGGCTATTCCATTCCTAATAATGGGATATTTGTGGAGGCATCTCCTCCAGTAAGCTGTTTATTTTTCCATCACCATTTACGAATGTATGGGGCAGGACTGAAGAGTTTCGATCTGATCTTTTGGTCTTGAAAGCATTTCGCCTTCTCTTTCAGATGTTAGTTCTGCTGTTTGGAATGCAACCAGTCCAGTCCAGTAACATTAACAGATTGTGATCAGGTTTCAGTCCACACGTTTCCAACCTGCATGTGCAACACACTCATCGCTGAATCATAGATCGGCTCGTTGGTAATGGTAGACTGAGGGAGTATACCGGGCAAAAGGCTTGAGGTCGTGGTTCAATACCATTTTGCTGCTGCTGCTGTGGCTTGGTTACTACATCAATGTTAAGAATGTTATTTTCAACGTAAGAGGAGCACAATCTTTGAAGTGGATATTTGTCCGAGAAATGAGCTGAGAGCATCAAAGCATTGGTGATGAAAGAGATTTATAATGTCATAGGGTCTTAGATTCACACAATATGCCAGGAGACCCTTCTGCCCAACGTGTCCATGCTCACCAGGTTTCTTAACGTGAACTAATCCTATTTGTCTGCATCTGGCATATAGCCTTCCAAATCTTTCCTACTCATGTATCCATTGAATTGTATTTTAAATGTTGTAATTGTATTTCCCTGTACTGCCTTTTCTGGTAGCTTATTACATATGTGTCTGTGCGAAACAACTAATTCTTCGATCTGTTTTACATCTCTCCCCTCTTACCCTAAACGTGTACTTTTGATTTTGGACACCCCTTCCCTTGGGAAAACACCTTGGCTATTCACCCTATCCATGTCCATCATTATTATAACACTTTGCAAGTTCACCACTCAGCCTGCTATGAAAAAGGGAAAAAATTCCCAGACTATGAAAGGCACTGATCTCGGGATTACTACCGGTGCCACATGCTAGCCAGCATACAAATGAAAGAATAGACAGGATGAACGCTTGGGGATGGCGTAGGAGGTTCAGGTTTGTTGGACATTTGGACCGATTCTGGGGAAAGTGGGACTATTAAAAATTGGAT
>NW_025186932.1:0-2995 GCF_004010195.1 Chiloscyllium plagiosum | reverse complement strand
TCCCATTTATTGACTGGGCCATCCGGAGTGTAAAAGGCTCGTATGGGGTGGGGTTTGACAAATGTGTCCAAGGAAGTTTCATATATCAATATGGAGAGGGCACCACTCTACTCGGACAGGTGCAACACTGGACCTCCCCTCAGAAACCGAGGTCAGGCAAGTGACCGAATAGTCAGTCAGAGAGCTCTTTGGGTCCAGTGAACACAACTGTCTTAATTTTAACAAAGTTATGGAAAGAGATCAGACAGGTCCACAGATTAATGTCTTTAACTGGAGCAGGGACAGGTTTGGGGCCATTAGGCAGGATCGAGCAGATGTCGATTGGGTGAGCTAAAAATCACACAACACCAGGTTATACTCCAACAGGTTTATTTCAAAGCACTAGCTTTCGAAGTGCAGGTGATGATGCTAAAGTATGAAAACTAAACTAAATGTGTTTGGTATTACATTCCATGACACTGTTATCCTGTTGCTTTAAATTCTCTGCCTTATGATTGGGCTCCACAACCACCTGATGAAGCAGTGCTCTGAAACCTAGTCCCTCCAAATAAACCTATTGGACTGTAAGCTGGTTTTGTGTGATTTTTAACTTTGTACACCCCCGTCCAACACAGGCTCCTCCATCTCATGCTCCCATCAACTAGGTGAGTCTGTTTGAAGGAAATGGAATGACTGACAAATGGGAGTGTGATCTCAAGAATCCAGGGCCAATGCGTATCTGTTAGAGTGAAGGGAAAATCTGGCAGGTTTAGCGATCCCTGGCTCATCAGGGATACTGAGGCTCTGTTCAAGAAAAAGAAAACAACATACTTTGTCTTCAATTTTTCCATATCTACGTAACCTCTGCCAGTCCTAAAGAAACGATCACTCGCTGGAGACTCGACAATCCTTTCAGGTGCCTGCAGCATTCCCGATCTGCAGAACCCACCGAAAGCCTGTGATTCTCCCAATCCAGTTCCGACAAGACTCACGATCTGTGTGACATCCTCCTGTCGCCAGCACCCACCCTATCAATGTAAGTTCCTCCTTTATCTCCATGCATTACTCATCTCCATAACCTTCTCCAGCTCTTACACCCCTCTCTACAGAAACGTCACTCTCCCCTACAACCCTTCCCACTTTGACCAAAATGGAGGATGTTACTAATGCTCCCTTATCTGTGAAACTGTCCAACCAAAATTACTGTCCTTCTGGAAAATCTGTCAGACTCCACACTCTCCTTGTCTAAACAATCTGCAGAAGTAAATCTTCCTATATCTATAAACATCTTCAGTCACGACTACCCTCCTTATCTCTGTTTGGTCCTCCAGTCTATACAATCCACTTAATCTCTATCATCTGTTCCATTCACTGCACTCTGGGGGAAAATAAAGCTTCATGCTATCCACCTTGTGCTATCACATGATTTTGTAGACCTCAATCAGGTCCCCAGTCAACCATTGTCTTTCTAATGAAAATAATCTGAATCTATTCAAACTTGCTTCATAGCTAGCCCCTTCCATTCCAGACAACATCCTGGTGAACATCCTCTGCACCCTCTCCAAAGCATCCACATCCTTTTGGTAATGTGGTGATCAGAACTGCATGTAATATTCTAAATGTTGTCGAACCAAAGTCCAATACTACTGTAACATGACCTGCCAACTCTTTTACTCAATATCCCATCCAGTGAAGGAAAGCATGCCGTATGCCACCTTGATCACTTTACTGAACTACGTTGTCACCTTCAAGGAACCTGAATACCCAGATCTCTCTGTTCGTCAGATTTCCCCATGACTTTTCCATTTAGTGTGCTCTTGAATTGGATCTTCTGAAAGGCATCACCTCGCATTTGCCTGGATTGAACTCCCCAGCTGCCATTTCTCTGCCCATCTCTCCAATCGATCTATACACTGCTGTATTCTCTGACAGTCCTCTTCACTATCTGCTACTCCATCAATCTTAGTGTCATCTCCAAACTTGATAATCAGGTAACCGATACCTTCTTCCAAATCATTTATGTGTATCACAAACAACAGTGGACCCAGCACGGATCCTCGTGGAACACCACAGGGCACAGGTCTCCATTTTGAGAAATGCATTTTACTCTCATCCATGTGCATATCCAAAAGGTAATTAAATGTCCCTAATGTAACTGTCTGTAGCACCAACGCTGGCAGTGCATTCCACAAACTCACCATTCTCTGTGTAAAGTACCTACCTCTGACATCTCCCATAAAACTTCCTCCAATTACATTAAAATTATGCCCCATCGTTATAGCCATTTTCACAATGGGAACATTCTCGGGCTATCCACCCTATATATGCATCTCATCATCTCGTACATCTCCATCTAGTCAGCTCTCATCCTTTTTCATTCCAATTAGAAAAGCCCTGGCTTCCCCAATATTTCTTCATTTAGACCTACCCTCCAATCCAGAAAACCTCCTGATAAATCTCTTCTGCTTCCTCTTCAAAGCTTCAACATCTTTCCTATAATGAGGCGAATAGAACATCACACAATATTCCAAGAGTTGACTAACCAGGGCTGTATGGAGCTGCAGACCCACGTCACAGGTCTTAAACTCAATCCCCTTGCTAATGAATGCTAAGACATCGCATGCCTTCTTACCACCCCTTTCAACACGGCTGGCATTTTTGAAGGATCTATGGACGTGGACCCCAAGATTCTTCTGTTACTCCACTCCACCAAGAATCTTGCCTTTAACCCAGTAGAGGTTATCAGCAGACCCCTTCAATCTTAAACCTTCCCTGTTTTGGTACCTTCCTCCAGTCCCCACAAAACCCATAAACTGTGAAACGTCTTCCATCCCTACAATCCTCCTGAGCTCCGTAAACTCCTTTATTGGCGTGAACCCTCAAATTTACCGAAGCCAATTTTAGCCACTTCAATATAACTAATGACTGTAAAATCCTCCAATCCTGATATCCCTCCCTAACTCTAAACTCCACCATCCTCTAGTACCCTTCTGGGGAACGTTGCAGAGGAAGGAAG
>NW_025186931.1:0-2995 GCF_004010195.1 Chiloscyllium plagiosum | reverse complement strand
TTTGATTCAAAGTGTAATTTAATTCCTGATTAATATTGTATTTGGAATAAAGGTTATTGCTGGAGAACTAGCAATTCCTGTGAAGTTATGTAGGTATTTCCTTCTGCATACATGCGAGAACAATGTCAAATATGCTATTCCAGGCCATAGTTAGCATATCACGGAAACCGCTGGGCTCTGCCTCCCAAGTGTCTATTTTTCCTGGAAGTTAGATTGCGGTGGTTTTTTTTTTAAACAAGACGTTTGCAGTAATAAATTTGTGAATTGTGGTGGAGCACTGCTGCTTGGACTGAGAGCTGGAGCCAGCGCTGCTGTGAATGATGGCACCACTAATGTTGACATGCTGCTGATGTGGACTGACCAATAAGCTGTTGATGGGTTACTATCCCAAGAATGAAATGGCCCAATCTAAAGAGCTGATGGTTTAATTGGAACAAAGGCAGACTGGCAAACCTTTCTATGCCACCATTAACGTTTGCAATTGCTGAGCCAATACCCATTGCTGAGGAAATGTCAATCCTGATTGTAGAGCCCTTAAATTTCTTAAATGGAGAAATTGGACAGTTTGTTGCCCTTCTATAATTACCCTAAGCTCTTTATTTGAGTCTTTTCTAGACTGTGCAACACGTGTAAAGTATTGAAGAAATGGGTTTTTCACATCCTTCATTTCCATGTTCCAGCCTGACTGTCAGTGGCTTGAACTCCTGACACTCCTATTCAAGTGTCTCAAAAATGTTTTTATTCTGATCGTAAATGTTTGCTAAAATTGGCTTAATGGCACTTGATGACGATTTGCAGCTCTGAAAACATCAACTGCCGAAAGTGCAAGGGAGCTGGTGATTCTGGTTCTCCTGAAACTAAGAAGGTCATTGAATAATAAGCTGAATACAATGTGTGACTGTCTACTAACAGCTAGCAGATCTGGCTGCATCTGTGGAGTGAAAGCAGAGTTAATGTTTTTAGTTGAATGACTCATGTTCACAACTTCAGATCTCTCTGAAGAAGGGTCACTTGACTCAAGGTGAACTCTGCTTTCTCTCCACAGATGCTACTCAATATGTCGAGTTTCTCCAGCAACTTCTGTATTTCTTTCAGATTGTCAACTTCCACAGTTTGTTATTTTGCATTGAAGAAATTATTGACTGGCATATAATCTTTGCTCTATCGTTCGTCTGGTAAAAATACATTTTAGGTGGAAGCTTGCAGTGAATGCTGCAGACCTGATGCTGGGACTGAAACCTGGAGGTTTTTGCGTATGCTAAGGATGGTATATTGCCAGCAGTGACCAATGAAGAGATTCTTCATTGCTGAAGGGCTTTTGCCCGAAACGGCGATTTTCCTGCTCCTCAGATGCTGCCTGACCTGCTGTGCTTTTCCAGCTCCATTCTAATCTAAAATGAAGAGATTCTTGCCAGGGTTACTCATCAGTTGACAGTGCAGCTTAGTTTCAAGAGTTGTTACTCCAGTAAGATGGAAGACAGATCAACACATTTCTGAGCCCTCCTGTTCATACTGATCATTGCTGTGGATGCAAAGGTGGGCAGAATCAAGGAAATGAGGGAGGCAGGCCTGAGAGATCATGGAGAGTCAAGATGTCAAAGAGAACTGGTCTATGTCAGCATGGCTAAGCAATGAGAAAGTGCCAGACTCCCTACCTGCCATTTCCAAATCCTACCACCTCCCAGTTAAAAGCCAGTGAATAATTGAGCATGCATTAACAAAAGTCTTTCAATAATCATTTCCAGCTCTTCAATGTTCAGGCCTTCAGTTGTTCACCTTAAAGCACTGGACTGTGCAATGAGGCTAACCATATTGAAAACACATTGACGACCTAACCCTCTGCTTCCCAATGCTATTATATCGGCCACCTCCCCTCACCCCATCTCTTCAAAAAGAACAGACCATGGTGTCCTGCAAACCTCTGTGAAAGTTGAAAAAAAATCAACATATATTGCAGTCATAGCTTTTGAAAGTGGCCTTTTTTTTAACAGAATCTAATGTGAAAATGAATTTCTGGACAGCAGGAATTTCTGTAAGATTTCTGAAGGAACTTCCTCTTGACAACATCTCCCAGTGCTATAGCAAACACCACCATTCCATACCACAGCCCCTCCCAATATTTGCATTACTCATGGTGATTAGAGTGATTCCTCTTTTTTTTTTAAAATGCTCTATCAGCTCAATAGGGCCTTCTGATCTTCAGGGTTTATTTTCAAATGTTTGCAAGTCATTTATAGGTGTAAGTCCTTTGTTTAATTTGTATTTTACGATGACTTGTGGCTGGGGACATTTTGACAGACCAGATTGTCAGGAGGATGGGAATCAAAGTTTGCCAGACATGAGGAAGCAAGTTTGATATGAACTGATTTTGATGTGGTTTAATTATGCTTCATTTGGAACTCAACAATGTGAAAAGGGAATGCTGAAGAACCATTGATTCCTTTGAAATGTTTTGCGCAATGCGACGAATGCCAATTCAGACAACAGCAGCTACATTAAGGAGGCTGCTGGACTGCCTCCCATGGAATTTAATATTAATGACAGAGTTGTCTTAAACAGTAGTACCACCACCCTAAATGCTGAGACGGGAAATTGCTTGCTGATCGATATTGAGATTCTATTTCTGGACATTGAAGCTATAGTGAAAATACTGAAGAATTGGGTTCCTCTCCTTCACCCCACCTCATCGCTTCTCTTTGTTTCTCTTTCCTGCTCATCCTCACTCCCCCACCTTCCATTCCACACTCCCTCCAAAATCATCGCCATGGTCTCCAGAGTTTGGTGACATTAGATGAAATTTGGCTACATATTTGAAGAAATATGGCTATGGATGGGAACCAGCTCCTGGTCTCCTCACCTTGGTCTATCTCCCATACCATTTCGCCATTGAACGCTTCGCACTTTTTATAATTTAAGTTGGCCAGAGGCCATGTGTATTCACAGAGTCAGGCACTTTCCCTAATAATAGTTATTTGTTTGAATCAAGCTTATAAAG
>NW_025186930.1:0-2995 GCF_004010195.1 Chiloscyllium plagiosum | reverse complement strand
GGAGATTCACACGGAAGATCCCTGGAATGGTAGGTGTAAAATACGAGGAACGGCTGAGGTTCCTGGGATTGTATTCATTGGAGTTTAGAAGATTAAGGGGAGATCTAATAGAAACTTACAAGATAATACATGGCTTGGAGAGGGTGGACGCTAGGAAATTGTTTCCGTTAGGCGAGGAGACTAGGACCCATGGACACAGCCTTAGAATTAGAGGGGGTAAATTCAGAACAGAAATGCGGAGACATTTCTTCAGCCAGAGAGTGGTGGGCCTGTGGAATTCATTGCCGCAGAGTGCAATGGAGGCTGGGACGCTAAATGTCTTCAAGGTAGAAATTGATAAATTCTTGATGTCACAAGGAATTAAGGGCTATGGGGAGAATGCGGGTAAGTGGAGTTGAAATGCTCATCAGCCATGATTGAATGGCGGAGTGGACTCGATGGGTCAAATGGCCTTACTTCTGCTCCTATGTCTTATGGTCTTATTAGCTGCTGTTTTAGTGTGTTGGTGGATTTGTGGGCTCCCAAGATGCCAAGGGGTCAGAGTAGTCTGGCAGTAATTTCTGAGATGTCTTTGATGTAGGGGAGAGTGGCTAGGTTTTCCGGACGCGTTTTGTCTGCTTGTTTGAGTTTGTTGCTGAGAAATCAGCAGACTGTGTTCATTGGGTACCCATTCTTTTTGAATACACTATATCAGTGATTTTCATCTGCTCTGCATAATTCCTCTGTGCTGCAGTGTGTATTGGCTCATTGAAATAATCTTCTGATGCAGCTTCGCTTGTAGGTGTTGGGATGATTGCTTCTGCAGTTCAATATTTGGTCTGTATGTGTTGTTTTCCTAGAGATGCTGGTTTGATGTTCCCCATTGGCTGTTCGCTCTACTGTGACATCTAGGAATGGCAGTTTATTGTTGTTTTCCTCCTCATTTGTGAATTTTATGCCAGTAAGGGTATTGAAGGTTTCCTCTCGTGATGACAAAGGTATCATCCACGCAGGGGACCCAAAGTTTGAGTTGGGTGGTTGGCAGAGCTGTTTGTTTGAGTGTCTGCATTACTGCATTGATTTGGACCCCATTTACTACTCCCTGAGAAAAAGAACAGGAAATGACATCACCACAGGAAATGGCATCACCAACCCAAAGAAACTAAAATATATAAATAGAAAGCAGGAATCATCAGCAGTGTTTTGTCCAGAGGCTCACTGAAGATGTTACCTAGTATGATGACAAAACATCTGAAAATGAACCTTCCAGCTCAGCAAGCAAACCTACATCCTGGAACTAAAAAGATTTTCTTCATTCAAAACAATGCATTTCCCCATCAAAACAAAATCATTCTCTGACGTTCTGAAATGAAAGGTAATACATGGCTGTTTACTTTGTTCACTTGTAAAAACATCCCAATGTAAAGAAAATCTCATTCGCTCACCAAACTACAACAGACAATTTAAAAAAAAAAATGTGCCTCACTACTGTACCATAAGTTAAAGGCTTATAAAAATGTGCAGAATTCCCCAATTTACCTAACATTCAGAACCAGACTGATCAAAAACATGGACAAAGTTTCTGTACCTAATATATATTACTATTTGTTACAAGTAAATTCATTTTAGCTACAGTTAAATGATTATGTACCATTGGCATTTAACTCCAAAAGTTAAAACTCTAACCACCTTATAAACTCCCTTAACCAAAGAAATCACAATGGCTCAGTAATATCCACAGGTTATCCATTAAACACCCTTAAACACAAAAACTCACTTATAATTATATTAAAAACCTTTGTTCTCCTAATTAACAATCTTGTACCTGTTTCACAGATTTCTGAAACATATTTGTGTCATTTAACTTGCTTCAATCAGTTACTATCATCTGACACTTCAATATATGTACATATTTAAAATTTATTTTAATTTGCAATCTAGAATAGGATGGAATTGTAAGGTCAAAGACAACACATTAATCTACAAATAATTTTGACCAGTACACAATCCATTAATTAAATAGAGTGGTTACTAACACCATCTGTCTCGTAATGATGAACTTTAACTTGTATATTTTTGTGTTATCATGCAGTCATAATCCATATATGACAAACACAGCTTTCTGTGCATAAAATGAGAGCATCCGAGGTCCATGATTATAATTTAGTCCACCACAGCTTCCAATATAGTCCTTTTTTTCTCTCAGGATAAATGTATATTTTTAAAATCAAATTTAGAAAGAAATTTGGAATTTATATCTTGAAGATAATTAATGGAAATTTTCGGCATTTTAAGCAATACTTAATTTCATCCCTACTTCTAGGATACTGGAAACCATATAAACTTGAATTTCAGTACGGTTGATTTTTGCTAACATTCATTATGGGAAGAAGTGATGTACCAACATGAGAAAGAGAAAGAAAGACAGCGAGTGACAGAGAGACAGACATGTCTTACTCCTGGAACCAACATTGTTTCTTCCAAAAAATGCTTAAATCCACTTAATATTTCATATCTCAAAAAGCACTTTGCAAATTACTTTTTCTGAAATCTACTCCCAGGTCACAAAGGGGAAATGTAACAGTGAAACAGTAATTGCAGAAACTTGTGAAAGTGACTATGAAGCTGGTGATATTAGGTGAAATGATTGATTTCAGCTTCATATCCTGTAACCACCCTGTGATTTTTACTTTGCAACACAAAGTTTCCAATCTGTTTTTTGACTTGCTCTTCAGATTTAATCAGCAAGTTTTAAAATTACTAATTTCCTACCTCTTTCAGAGCATCTGGTTAGTGTAACAGCTGCTTATACAGTCAGATGTGCTCTTTACCAGTGCTTTAAGTTAAACACAGACTTTAAACAATTTAGATAGCTTGAGTATATGCAGAAATAAGAGCAGCTGTTACACAATCAACTGAAAATGCACTTCAATGTTAGGCATATTAAGTGCTCTTTTTCTCACTCATTTTTCACTCTTTTTCTCTTTTTTTTCTCTCATTTTCTCTTTTTCTCTCT
>NW_025186929.1:0-2995 GCF_004010195.1 Chiloscyllium plagiosum | reverse complement strand
ACATGGACAAAAGAGCTGGATTCTAGAGGGGAGGGGAGAGGGACAGCCCTTGATATCAAGGCTGGATTCGACTGAGTGTGGCATCAAGGAGCCCTGGCAAAACTGCAATCAGTGGGTGTCAGGGGGCAAACACTCCGCTGGTGAGAGTCATAGATGACACAAAGGAAGGTGGTTGTGGTTGTGGAGGGTCAGTCATCTCAGCTCCAGGACATCTCTGCAGGAGTCCCTCAGGGGAGTGTCCTCGGCCCAACCACCTTCAGCTGCTTCATCAATGACCTTCCCTCCATCATAAGGTCAGAAGTGAGGATGTTCCCTGATGGTTGCACAATGTTCAGCACCATTCACAACTCCTCAGATACTGAAGCAGTCCATGTTCAAATACAACAAGATCTGCACAATCTCCAGGCTTGGGCTAACAAGTGGAAAGTAACATTCATGCCACACGAATGCCAGACAATGACTATCACCAACAAGAGACAATCTAACCACTGCCCCTGGACATTCAATAGTATTACCATCACTGAATCCCCCACTGTCAACATCCTTAGGGTTATCATTGGCCAGACACTCAACTGGACTCACCAGATAAACACAGTGGCGATGAGAGCAGGTCAGAGAGGAAGACTACTGCAGTGCGTAACTCACCTCCTAACACTCCAGAATGTATTGACCATCAACAAGGGAAAGGTCAGGACGGGGATGGAGCCCACCAATGGTCAAAAAACTTGATGCAATCCAGGAAAAAGCAGTGTGTCTGTGCTGTAATACAGGAGCAGTGTGTCTGTGCTGTAATACAGGAGCAGTGTGTCCGTGCTGTAATACAGGGGCAGTGTGTCTGTGCTGTAATACAGGAGTGGTGTGTCTGTGCTGTAATACAGGAGCAGTGTGTCTGTGCTGTAATACAGGGGCAGTGTGTTTGTGCTGTAATACAGGAGCAGTGTGTCTGTGCTGTAATACAGGAGCAGTGTGTCTGTGCTGTAATACAGGAGCAGTGTGTCTGTGCTATAATACAGGGGCAGTGTGTCTGTGCTGTAATACAGGAGCAGTGTGTCTGTGCTGGAATACAGGAGCAGTCTGTCTGTGCTGTAATACAGGGGCAGCGTGTCTGCACTTTAATACAGGTGCAGTGTGTCCATGCTGTAATACAGGAGCAGTGTGTTCGTGCTGTAATACAGGAGCTATGTGTCCGTACAGTAATACAAGAGCAGTGTGTCTGTGCTGGAATACAGGACAGTGTGTCGGTGCTGTAATACATGGGCAGTGTGTCCGTACAGTAATACAGGAGCAGTATGTCCGTGCTGTAATACAGGAGCAGTGTGTCTGTACAGTAATACAGGAGCAGCGTGTCTGTGCTGTAATACAGGGACAGTGTGTCCATGCTGTAATACAGGAGCAGTGTGTCTGTGCTGTAATACAGGGGCAGTGTGTCTGTGCTGTAATACAGGGGCAGTGTGTCCGTGCTGTAATACAGGAGCAGTGCGTCTGTGCTGTAATACAGGGGCAGTGTGTCTGTGCTGTAATACAGGGGCAGTGTGTCCGTGCTGTAATACAGGAGCAGTGCGTCTGTGCTGTAATACAGGGGCAGTGTGTCTGTGCTGTAATACAGGGGCAGTGTGTCCGTGCTGTAATACAGGAGCAGTGCGTCTGTGCTGTAATACAGGGGCAGTGTGTCTGTGCTGTAATACAGGGGCAGTGTGTCCGTGCTGTAATACAGGAGCAGTGCGTCTGTGCTGTAATACAGGGGCAGTGTGTCTGTGCTGTAATACAGGGGCAGTGTGTCCGTGCTGTAATACAGGAGCAGTGCGTCTGTGCTGTAATACAGGGGCAGTGTGTCTGTGCTGTAATACAGGAGCAGTGTGTTCGTGCTGTAATACAGGAGCGGCGTGTCCGTACTGTAATACAGGAGCAGTGCGTCCGTGCTGTAATACAGGAGCAGTGCGTCTGTGCTGTAATACAGGAGCAGTGAGTCCGTGCTGTAATACAGGAGCAGTGTGTCTTTGGTGTAATACAGAAGCAGTGTGTCTGTCCTGTAATACAGGAGCAGTGTGTCTGTGCTGTAATACAGAAGCAGTGTGTCTGTCCTGTAATACAGGAGCAGTGTGTCTTTGCTGTAATACAAGAACAGTGTGTGCTTGCTGTAATACAGGAGCATTGGGTCCGTGCTGTAATACAGAAGCAGTGTGTCTGTGCTTTAATACTGGAGCAGTGTGTGCTTGCTGTAATACAGGAGCAGTGCGTCCGTGCTGTAATACAGGGGCAGTGCGTCCGTATTGTAATACAGGAGCACTGTGTGCGTGCTGTAATACAGGAGCAGTGCGTCCGTGCTGTAATACAGGGGCAGTGCGTCCGTGCTGTAATACAGGAGCAATGTGCCTGTGCTGTAATACAGGAGCAGTGTGTCTGTGCTGTTATACAGGAGCAGTGTGTCCGTGCTGTAATACAGGAGCAGTGTGTCCGTGCTGTAATACAGCAGCAGTGTGTCCATGCTGTAATACAGGAGCAGTGTGTCTGTACTGTAATACAGGAGCAGTGTGTCCGTGCTGTAATACAGGTGCAGGGTGTCTGTACTGTAATACAGGAGCAGTGTGTCCATGCTGTAATACAGGAGCAGTGTGTCTGTGCTGTAATACAGGAGCAGTGTTGCCGTGCTGGAATACAGGAGCGGCGTGTCCGTGCTGTAATACAGGAGCAGTATGTCCGTGCTGTAATACAGGAGCAGTGTGTCTGTGCTGCAATACACGAGCAGTGTGTCCGTGCTGTAATACAGGACCAGTTTGTCTGTGCTGTAATACAGGAGCAGTGTGTCTGTGCAGTAATACAGGAGCAGTGTGTCTGTGCTGTAATACAGGAGCAGTGTGTCTGTGCTGTAATACAGGTGCAGTGTGCCCGTGCTGTCATACAGGGGCAGTATGTCGGTGCTGTAATAAAGGAGCAGTGTGTCCGTGCTGTAATACAGGGGCAGCGTGTCTGTGCTGTAATACAGGAGCTGTGTGTC
>NW_025186928.1:0-2994 GCF_004010195.1 Chiloscyllium plagiosum | reverse complement strand
AACTATGAAGCCACTACTTCAGTTCTGTCTTTAAAGAACTTTCTAACAATACAAGGAAAACCAAGTCTGGGTTGGGAAAATGATAGAGCAAATGGAACATAGAACATAGTAAGTACATGTTTTAGGAGAAATTATCGGCACTGAAAGTAATGATCATAGACAACACTAACATAGATTTAAGAAATGGGAATTATGTTTGACAAACAGACTGAGAGACAAATGAAAGAGAAGCAATGGATGTAAAACATTTGGATTTTTAGAGATGTTTTGGTAAAGCTCCAAGCCCAGTTTGTAAAATCAAATCTGAGTGGATTGGGGCGAATATATGGACATGTTTCTAGGATGGGACAGCTAGCAGGAAACAGAGAATAGAAATAAACAGACTCGTGAAGCAACAGCCTGACATTGTAAGATATGATTCAGTGACTATGACTATGTCTCAGACACCCCATCATTTTCCCGGGATATCTCCTGTATCACCAGCAGGACAGACACAGCAGAAGTGGCGGCACAGTGGGATACAGTTGGAAGGGAATTGCTCTGGGATTCCTCAAAAGTGACTCTGTATCCCATGAAGTCTCATGGCATTAGTTTAAACATGGGAAAGGAAACTTCCTGCTGATTACCATGTACCAGCCTCTCTCAACTGATGAATCAGTACTCCTCCATGCTGAACAATACTTGGAGGAAGCACTGAGGGTGACAAGGACGCAAAGTATACTCTGGGTGGGGAATTTCAATATCCACCACTAAGAGTGACTCTGCAGCAGCATTACTGATTAAGCTTGTCGGATCCGAAAGGATATAACAGTTCGACCAGCGGTGAAGTAACCAAACAGAGGAAAATACATACTTGACCACATCCTTACAAATTGCCAGTTGCAGGAGTATCTGTCCATGACAGGATCGGTAAGAATGACCACCGCATAGCCATTGTGGAGACAAAGTCCCACCCTCACATTGAGAATAACCTCCAACATTTTGGGTGGCATTTTCACCGTGATAAATGGGACAAAATTCGAACATATGCAGCAGCTCAAACCTGGATTTCCATCACGTGTTGCGGGTCATCAATATCAACAGGATTATACTCCTGCACAACCCCATGGCCTAGCATATCCCCCTTTCAACTATTACCATGAAGCCAGAGGATCAACCGTGGTTCAATAGAGTGTGCATGAAGGAGGAGCAGCACCATGCACACCTGAAAATGAGGTGTCAGCCTGGTCAAGCCACCGACCAGGACAACGTGTGTGCCAAACAGCATAAGCAGTAAGTGATAGACAGAGCTAAGTGATCCCACAAGCAATAGAACAGATCTGAGCTCTGCAGTCTTTCCACATCTAATCGAGAATAGTTAGGGACAATTAAACAAGTCACTGGAGGAAGAGATTCCACAGGTATCCCCATTCAAAATGATGGAAAAGCCTAGCCCTTCAGCGTAAAAGATAAAGTTGATGCATTCGCAACAATCTTCAGTCAGAAATGCTGAGTGGATGATCCATCTCGGCCTCCTCCAGTGGTCTTCAGCGATTCAGTTACCAGTCATCAACCAATTTCATTCACTCGACGCGATATCCAGAAACAGAGACAATGAATACTCCAAAAGGTAGACATGCTGACAACATTCTGGCAATAGTACTGAAAACTTGTGCTCCAGAACTTTTCACTGTCTGAGCCAAGCTATTCCAGTAACGTTACAGCAACAACATTGAACCGATTATGTGGAAAATTACTTCAAGTATCTCCTACACACAAAAAGCTGAACAAATCCAATCCGGCCAATTAACAACCCATCAGTCTACTTTCGATCATTAGTAAAGTGATGGATGGAAGGTGTTGGTGCTTTCAAGCAGCACCTGCTCAGCAGAATCATGGTCAAGAATGCCCAGTTGGGGTTCCACCAAGGCCACTCAGCTCCTGACCTCATTATTTTCGTTCAAACATGGACAAAAGAGCCGAATTCCAGAGGTGGGGTGAGAGTGACAGCCTTTCAAACAAGGCTGTTTTCGACCAAATGTGGCATCAACGGGCCTAAACAAAACTGGAATCAGTAGGTATCGTGCCATCTCCTCGCTGGTTAGAATCATACCTGCCACGTAGGAAGATGCTTAAAAATGTGTTGCTGGAAAAGCGCAGCATGTCAGGCAGCATCAACGGAGCAGGAGAATCGACGTTTCGGGCATAAGCCCTTCTTCAGGAATATGTAGGAAGATGGCCGAGGTTGATGAAGGCCAGTCAACTCAGCTCCAGGGCATCTCTGCAGGAGTACCTCAGAGCAGTGGCCGAGGCCAAAACGTCTTCAGCCGCTTCATCATTTACCTTTTCTCCATTATAAAGCCAGAAGTGGAGATGTTCGCCAATGATTTCACAATGTTCAGCAACATTTGTGGCTCCTCAGATACTGAAATAGTCCATGTCCAAATGCAACAAGATGTGGACAGTATCCAGGCTGACAAGTGGCAAGTAATATTGATGCCACACAAATGCCAGACTATGACCATCACAAATAAAATACAATCTAACCTGCCCCTTGCCATTCAATGGTGTGACCATCACTGAATCTCCCAGTATCAAAATTTTGGGGGGTAATCGTTGGTTAGAAACTCAACAGACTTGCCATTTAAACATAGTAACTACAAAAGCAGGTCAGAAGCGAAGAATACTGTGCAAGTAACTCACTTCCTAACTTCAAAAATCCTGTGCAGAAACTACAATACATCAGTCAGAAGTGTGGTAGAGTACTCCCCACTTGCCTGGATGAGTGCAGCCCCAACATGATGCTTGATACCATCCAGGACAAAACAGCCGGTTTGACTGTCACTTCAGTCACAATCCTCCACCATCAACGCTCAGCAGCAGTAGTATTTTTTACTATCTACAAGTTGCACTGAAATTATTCACCAAAGATCCTCAGACCCCATCTTCCCAACTCATATCCACGTCTATCTAGAAAGACATGGGCAGCAGATGTAAGGGAACACCACCATCTTC
>NW_025186927.1:1652-2994 GCF_004010195.1 Chiloscyllium plagiosum | reverse complement strand
TTATGTGAAATTAGGTTCTACATTGAATCTGCTGGCAGTTTTCTGTTGTTGTTGCGAAAAGGATTGAAATTGCGATATAAAACTTGGTTACTTTTCCCTAATTTCTTTAATTTCTGTCCTGATGAGAGAGGCTGGTGATTGGTCCTCTCGATCCGATGGAGACACCAGCCCAATTGTTAACCTCATCTAATCGAGACTGTAATTGGTAATCTTCACTTTTCATGGTTCATTGTTAGTCAGTTCTGATTCATCTTAATTGAGCACTTTCCTGGAAGTATTGATGCACTAAGGCGCCAGTACGTTGAAAGCACCATTTGGAATTGCCTCGCTGCAATTTGTGTGAGCAGATCATGACCAGACGACTCGCTCTGCCTCACAGACAGCATTCATGAGTCCGTGTGTCTGAAAATAAGTTCTCTTTGTCAGTTCTGCTTCTGTTCATGAGTTGTCAGGTTTTTGTTTCGCTGGAGAGCCGCACGGGCAACATGATTTGTGAGATATTTTCGGCAGCCAAAATCTCCCACTGAGAAGTTGGGAATGTGTCAAGAAGAATGGTCATTGGCAGCCTAAAACCAGAAAAAAAATGATTCGTTGCTGGTTTTAACCGAAGCAGCCTGTGGGAGTAATCTCATTTGGGAGAGTACTCGCTTTGCATGCGAGAGATTGCGGGGTTGCTAGCTGCGTTCTCCATCCCCTTTTAGGGCGGCACCGTGGCTCAGTGGTTTGCACTGCTGCCTCACAGCACGAGTGTTCCACGTTTGATTCCTGTGCGTAGTTTGCACATTCTCCCTGCGTCTGCGTGGGTTTCTTCCCACACTCCAAAGATGTGCAGGGCAGGTGAATTTGACATGCTAATTTGCCCATAATGATCGGTGCATTAGTTCGAGGGAAATTGGTCTGGTTGGGTTACTCTTTGGAGGGTCGGTGCGGACTAGTTGCGCTGAAGGGCCTTTTTCCATACTGTAGGGAATCTAATCTAACCATCTTCCAGAAAACCAGCCCAACGCACTGACCAAGTGATGAGTGCCTATTCAAACTGGTGTTCGCCACAGCAGCATCTCAGAGGGGCTGACCCCTTAAACAAACGCTCTATTTGCCAACTTTCACGTTTGTTCTTTTTCAACTTTCCTGTCTGGATACAGATCCATATGCCTTTGAAATGTTGAAAGTATACCAGACTCCACCACTAAATCTGACAATTCATTCCAAACACGCAAACCTTTCTGAGTGAAAAAAACAATGTCCTTCAGATCCCTTTTAAATTTTACCACTCTCCCCTTAAAACAGTGTTCCCTTGCTTTGAACTTGCCTGCCATGGGAAGAAATATTCATTGACCATTTA
>NW_025186927.1:0-978 GCF_004010195.1 Chiloscyllium plagiosum | reverse complement strand
GCTGCCATTGTCCTTCCAGCCAGATGCTGATCGATCACTGAATTGTTCTGGCAGGATCCGTGTGTGTGTTCTGGGTGCAGCCAGGATTTAGTTTTCATTCGGATAATTCACAAGAAGAGAATTAAATCTACATCTCCTGACTGGGAATGAAAGCCTGTTCTGGGCAATGCAAACTCAGACTCGTATGCAGGGATGTCTATTGATATTGCAGTAGCCTTTGGGACCTGTACAAACTCTAGTGCCTGCTCTCACGTCATAATCGTCTTCTCAGCAGCGTTTCTCTCACCAAATTTCCAAGTCGGTTCATATTATATTATCACCCTTGGTTTCAATGTGAAGAAGGCAACGCTGTGATAATCTGATGTTGTTCAGCAGATATATTGCAGCAAGTTAAGTAAAGACTGATGCAAACACGAGCTCGTTTTGAGCTGCGCTGATGTGTTGGCAGCAAGAAAGGCATCGTTCAACTCGCATCATTCCGGATGACGGGCTCGAAATGATCAGTGGTTTCTCGCTGAATTAGTTCAGGCTCTGGAATGAAAAAAACTTCAACTGTGAAAGTACAGTGAAAGGAAATGGTTCACAGAGTGGGGAATTCCAAGTGAAACAGTGACGGTGATTATGTTTGCTGATTTTTCACCTTGTGAATGCTGGTTCCCTGATGTGGACGTTTACATTACCTATAGACAAACTGTCACAGCCAAACCTGGTCTTTGGGTCAGTGACAGAATTAGTAACACACCTGACGTCGAGTTAGGGGATTATCGGTTCGCATTTAAAATCACGAGGATGCAGCGTGCTAGTCCATTCCTGTTATCTGTCAGGTACGGAAGGGTTTGGGTTTTCGAATTTACAGCTTCTTTCGCCCACTTCAAATTCTAGCTCAGAGCAACGTCTCTCATTGTCTGTAGAACTGGCTTTGATTTAACCAAAAGCTGCCTTTTGGCGGTTGAACTTGCATGTTGGAGCGGACAGCTG
>NW_025186926.1:0-2994 GCF_004010195.1 Chiloscyllium plagiosum | reverse complement strand
AGATTATCTCTTCTGATATGCCACCTAAAGTCAATAATTCTGCACATTAGACCGGATCCTGAAAGAATAGGTAATGAATGTGCTGGTTATCTGCTGCACGTGGTATTTTGCGTTGAATCCTTCATAAACCATATCCAGTGTATGTCAGATCAACAACATCAGATTCCACGCAGAATTGTGCAGCTCCGTAGATGTCAGCATGATCCTAGCTCAATGACCTTGTGTGTGACTTGAGCTGGAAATATCTATGTAGTTTTTTTCAGAATTGTTCTGATCATAAAAAAAATCTTTTCTAAAATGCCCAGTTTTCATTCGTCAGAGGGAACCGGGTCTGGGAGGGTTACTCTTCCGAAGGTCAGGGACCGAAGGGCCTGTTTCCGCACATTTGGGAATCTATTCTTATCTTAACAGCAAAGTATCTTCACTGAAGGACAGATATCCTTGAATAGTCCGTACTTTTCGATTGTTCAATAAGCAAAAAGTCCACCCATCTATTCAGTTTACTTTCGTGGCTCAACATGATGAAAGCAATGCACAAATCACAGCAAGTGGTTGTGAGATGATGAGTTACCACACACAAGAACTAGTTATTATTAAGTGCAAGGACTTAATGAAAATGTCCCTCTATCTGAGCGAGGAAGATTGCGTCAAGTTCCACCTGTTACAAAACTGTGTTGCAACATATCCTAATAGATTAATATTCAAAGTTCTACACTAAGGGGCGAAGTGCGTAACTCGGTTAGCTCAATCAGTTGGATAGCTAGTTCGCAATGCAGATTAATGCCAACAGTGTTATTTAAATTACTGTGCTGGCGGAGGTGACTGTAAACGACTGTCCAACTCAACCGCTTCCTTATGCGAGGCTTGATGACTGTACAGTTAATCTACCAACAGTCGTCTATGTCTAATGAGAGAACAATCCAGTCATCCCGTCTGATTATGACGCCTAAAATTTCCGTTTCGGATCCACAGGCTCAGCCATAAACACCTCTCCCGGGGAACTGCCGCAAGTCTGTTCTGGAGTTGAGATGGCTGCTCTGAACCAACCCCAACCGTTTTCTTTGTACCCGTTATATCGTCAACCAGTGCAGAGACATGAAGAGGAACTGTTTGAACGAGAGCTGTAGGACAGGCCTCCCAATTCGGGACCGAGCCCCGAGGCGTTAGGAAGGATGACTTTGCAGGGTCCACAGGGCTTTTTACTTTTGTTCCAGTCAACCAAGGGGCCCTCCCTGTGCCGTGTGTTAATGCCGCTTTGGCCTTTTGATTGCACCCGACAAGGTCTCGTTCATTCAGTTCCTCCAGTGTATATTCCCCAGATTTCTACACTGTATTCTGAATTAAGTCATTCAACAACTCAGTTTCGTAAACTGCCCACCTGCATGTCTGTGTCTCTACCTATCATCTTGTCGAGCCGCTACATGCATTTCTATCTCAAAAACGTCCAATCTCCACAATCTCCATCAGTTACTACAACATATCAAGAATTATTAAATTCCTCCAGCCCCTACATCCCTCCCTATCTCTCTATCCTACTCCCAAGTATGACACTCTTCTCTGCCTGTCTAACCGTCGGCAGCTCATTTTTTTGCTCTACAGCTGTGAATTCCTGCAGAATCGTGCTACTCCATAATTGTCCGGCCTCCTCCAAACCCTGCATCCACTACCTATCTCTCCAAACATCTCCAGCTCCTTCACACTCCCTACAGACATTCTAGCCTAACCTATCCGCCCAACATCCTCTAGCACATAAACCCTCTGTAACATCCTCCACCTTCTTCAGTCATCACTATCTCTCTAACCACGTCCAGCCAAGTCGCATCTCCTTATTTCTCTAATCTCCTCCAGCCTTTACATCCCAGTCTGCCTAACCTCCAGCCGCTACAACATTCCATATCTCTCTACACACCTCCAGCTTCACGCCCCTACTTATGACACTCACCATCTCTAGACATAAACCCCTCTGTCTGTAATTCTAAACATTTGCATTCCCTAAATCGCTTCTGAACTCTCGAAACTCCTCCAGCCACTACACCCACTCACATTGCTGTAAACATCTCCATCCGCTACACCCCTCCTGAACTCTCTAACCATTTCTAGTCCCGAAAGCCCTCCCTATCTCTAAAACCAACTCCAGCTGTCGCTAAGTTCCCAAATCCTGTCTCTCTAATCACCTCCACATACCTCAGCCCTCGCTATCTCTCTTATCACTTCCACTTCCACACCACTATTTATTTATCTCAACATCTCCAGCCCCCACACCCTTCTCTATCTGGCTAGCTCTAGCCCGAAATCCCTCCCTACCTCTTTAACCTCCAGCTCTGGCAACGCTCCAAATATCCTGAAAATAAACAAAATCTCAGTAGCCTGTTCTCGCATGCACAGGCCTCCCTATCTCTATCAGATCTCCAGCCTTGCTTTTTTCTTTCAATCAAATCCTCCAGCTCGCAAAAGCACAACTATATCCTCCAGACGTCACTCCCGGTTATTTCTGTAACTTTGGCCAAAATTTGCACTCTTCCAAAATTCTGTCATCATCACCTTCCGTGTTCCATACTTCTGTCAGTAAAATGCTCCACATTCAATTCCATGTTGTATTTCGTCCAGTCCGTTCAAACCTCCCTATCTCTGTAATCTACTTCAGCAACTGCAACCATTACCTATCCATGTAATATTCGCCAGCACCTAAACCCATCCCTATCCTTCAAACATTGTCCAGCACCTACTACTCTCCCTGCCTCTGTAACCTTCTCCTGCACCCACATCCAATCCCTCACCCTGTAACATTCTCAGGCAACTACAGGCAATCCCTGTCCCTATAAAATTTTCCAATAATTACTCACCTTCCCACCCCCCCACACCCCGAGGTAACATTCTTCAGCACCTACATCCCACAATCCATGGAATATTCTATAGCACATGCACCCTTCCCAAGGCTATATCATTCTCCAGTATCTACACTCATTCCTATCCTTGTAATATTGTCCAGTACCA
>NW_025186925.1:0-2994 GCF_004010195.1 Chiloscyllium plagiosum | reverse complement strand
TGGCTGAGGAATTTTGCATCAGTCTTCACAGTGGAAGACATGAGTAATTTCCCAATAATTCAAGTGAGTGATGGTGCAGAGCTCAGTATGGTGGGTTTCACCAAAGAGAACGTCATAGAAAACTGAATGGACTGAATGTCGATAAAAAACCTGGACCAAATGGACTCAACCCCAGATTTCAAAGGGAGATATCTGAAACGATAGTGCAGGCATTCGTGGGAATTTTTCATGAATGACAACAATCATGAGAAGTCCAACAGGAGTAGGAAATCGCTAACGTAAAATCACAATTAACAAGGGAGTCAGACAGAAAACCGAAAATTGCAGACTGATTAGCTTTACCTCGTCCGTGGGTAAGGTCTTGCAATCCAATACGAAGAAAGAGATTTCTGAATACTTGGAGGTGTTCGTTAAAATAGGGCAGAGTAAAAATGGTTTCATAAAGGAGGGGTCTTGCCTGACCTATCTGCTACACGTTTTTCAGGAAGAAGCAACCAGATTAGACCAAGAAAAATCAATAAATGTTGTCTACCTTGGTCTCAAGAAGTCCTTTGACAAGGATGCTATTGAGAATGCTAATGGTCCATGTTGTTTGAAACAATGTGCGAGCATGGGTAGAAGTTTCGATGTCTGACAGAAAGCAGACAGTCGGAATTAAACGGCCCTTCTCAGGAAGGCAGCCATGGACAAATGGTGCTCCACTGGACTCAGTGCTGGGCCTCCAACTTTTCACTTTGTACATTAATGATCTACATGAATCAGCAGTAGTCAGACCCCACTCCCAGAGATATATTTCCCTCCTCACAATATTAACATTCTGCAGAGACAATTCCCTACGCGAGTGACTAGTTTGATCCCCGCCCCTGAACACCCATCCTCCCCTCCCAACAACTACCCTTGTCATTGCAAAAGGCGTAAACTCTGAGCCCACACTTCTCTGCTCAACTCCATCCAAGGCCCCAACGGATCGATACACATCTGGCAGAGATTTTCCTGAGCACCCAAACAACTAATCCACCCTGTCCATTATTCCCGGTCTCCGTGACATTGGGAAGACAGGACATCAACTTGCAGAACACTTCACGGAAGACTGTGGGACACACCACTTGTGGTCAAACATTTCAACTCTTCCTTCCACTCATTGAGTCATAGTCATAGAGATGAACAGAACAGAAATAAACCCTTCGGTCCACCTCGTCCATGCCAACCAGATATCCCAACTCAAAGTAGTCCCACCTGCAAGCAACTGGCCCATTGAGCTCCAAAGCCATTCTACTCATATACCATCCAGATACCACCTAAATGTTGCTTCCACCACTTCCCCTGGTAGCTCATTCCACACACGTACTACACTCTGAGTGAAACATTTGTCTCTTAGGACTCTTTTATAACTTTCCCCTGTCGCACTAAACCTAGGCCCTCTAGTTCTGGACTCTCCAATCCCAGGGAAAATACTTTGTCTATTTATCCTGTGCATGTCACTCATGATTTTATAGACCTCTATAAGGTCACCCCTTAACCTCCGACGGTTGAGGGAAAACAACCCTAGCCTATTCAACCTCTCCCTGCAGCTCAAATCCTCCAACACTGGCAACATCCTTGTTAATCTTTTCTGAACACTTTCAAGTCTCACATCTTTCCGATAGGGAGGAGAGCAGAATTGCACGGAATATTCCAAAGGTTGCCTAACAAATGTCCTGTACAGTCGCAACATGACCTCGCAACCTCTGAACTCAATACTCTGACCAATAAAAGAAATCATCCCAAACACCTTCTTCACTCCACGTTCAGGGAGCTACGAATCTGCACTCGAGGGTCTCTTTGTTCAGCAATACGCCCTATGAACTTAGCATTAAGTGTGTAAGTCCTGCTAAGACTTGCTTTCCCAAAATGCGCAACCTCACATTTATCTAAGTTCAACTCTACTTGCCACTTCTCAGCCCATTGGCCCATCTGATTAAGATCCCGTTGTAATCTGATGTAACCTTTGTCACTGTCCACTACACCTCCATTTTTGGTGCTATCTGTCTTATGTTCACATCGAAATCATTTATATAAATGGAGAATGGTAGTGGACCCAGCACTAATCCTTGTGGCACTCCACTGCTCACAGGCCTCTAGACTGAAAAACAATCCCATAGCACCATCCTCTATATTCCATGAGATCGAACCTTGTTCACCAGTCTCCCATGGGGAATCTTGTCGAATGCCTTGTTAAAGTCCACATCGATCACATCTACCACTCTGCCCTCATCAATCCAGTTTGTTAATTCTTCAAGAAACTTAATGGAATTTGTGAGACATGATTTCCCACGCATAAAGCCATGTTGACTCTCCTCAATCAGTACTTGCCTTTCCAAATGCATGTACGTCCTGTCGCGCAGAATTCCCTCCAGCAACGTGCCCACCACCGACGTCAGGCTGTATGGTCTATAGTGCCCTGGTTCGTCCTTACCACCAGTCTTAAATAGCGGCACCATGTTAGCCAACCTCCAGTCTTTCGGCACTTCATCTGTGACTAGCGATGACAAAAGTTTACCAGTAAAAGACCTAGCATTCACTTCCCTGGCTTTCCACAAGAATTCTAGGGTGCACCTGAACATGTCCTGCGGATGTATCCACTTTTATGCATTTCAGCATATCCATCACTTCCTCTTCTGTAATATGGATATTCTTCAAGATGTCTCAACTGTTTCCCTATATTCTACATCTTCCATATCTTTTACAATACACTCCGCCAAGAACATGCAACTGCTTAGCCTGTCCACTGCCAAACTCTCGCCCCCATATCCCTGGAGGAAGAATGGCTCATCTTACGCCTTGGGAAATCGAATCCACTTGGTATCAATGTCAATTTCACCAGTTTCCTCAACTGCCCTCCCCCACCTTATGCCAGATAGAAGCCTCCAATTTGGCACCGGCCTTTTGAAATGTCCGTCTTCCTTCCCATCTATCCGCTCCTCCTTCTAGTCTGAACAATCACTATTACAACAC
>NW_025186924.1:0-2994 GCF_004010195.1 Chiloscyllium plagiosum | reverse complement strand
GTGAGTGTGAGGGGGTTAGGGTGACAGTGATGGTGTGAGTTTGAGGGGGTCAGTGTGATGGTGATGGAGTGTGGGTAAGGGGGACGGGGTGACAATGATGGAGTGAGTGTGATGGAGTCAGGGTGATGGTGATGAAATGAGTGTGAGAGAGTCAGGGTGACAGTGATGGAGTGAGTGTGATGCGGTCAGGGTGGCGGTAATGGAGTGAGTGTGAGGGCGTTTGGGGGACATTGATGGAGAGAGTCTGAGGGGTTAAGTGTGACGTGGATGGAGTGAGTGTGAGGGGTTAAGTGAGACGGTGATGGAGTTAGTGTGAGGGTTTAAGTGTGACGGGGATGGAGTGAGTGTGAGGGGTTAAGGGTGACAATGATGGAGTGAGTGTGAGGAGGCCAGGGTGACAGTGATTGACTGAGTGTGAGGAGGCAGGGTGATGGTGATGCAGTGAGTGTGAGGGGTCAGGATGACGGCGATGTTGTGAGTGTGAGGGATTAAGTGTGATGTGGATGGAGTGAATGTGAGGGGTTAATGGTGACGATGATGGAGTGAGTGTGAGGGGGTCAGGATGACGGTGATGGAATATGTGCAAGGGGGACAGGGTGACATTGATGGAGTGAGTGTGATCGAGTCAGGGTGATGGTGATGAAATGAGTGTGAGAGAGTCAGGGTGACAGTGATGGAGTGAGTGTGAGGGGGTCAGGGTGGCGGTAATGGAGTGAGTGTGAGGGGTTTTCGGGGTCATTGATGGAGTGAGTCTTAGGGGTTAAGTGTGACGTGCATGGAGTGAGTGTGAGGGGTTAAGTGAGGCGGTGATGGAGTAAGTGTGAGGGTTTAAGTGTGACGGGGATGGAGGGAGTCTGAGAGGTTAAGGGTGACAATGATGGAGTGAGTGTGAGGAGGCCAGGGTGACAGTGATTGACTGAGTGTGAGGGGTAAGGGTGATGGTGAGGAATTGAGTGTGAGACTGTCAGGGTGTCGGTGATGGAGTGAGTGTGAGGGTGTCAGAGTGACGGCGATGGTGTGAGTGAGAGGGTTTAAGTGTCAGGTGGATGGAGTGAATGTGTGGGGTTAATGGTGACGATGATGGAGTGAGTGTGAGGTGGCCAGGGTGACAGTTATTGAGTGAGTGTGAGGGGATCAGGGTGATGTTATGAAGTGAGTGTGAGAGTATCAGGGTGACGGTGATGGAGTGAGAGTGAGACGGTAAGGGTGACGGCGATGTAATGAGTGTGAGGAGTTAAGGGTGACGGTGATGGAGTGAGTGTGAGGTGGTCAGGGCGGCAGTGATGGAGTGATTGTGAGGGAGTCAGGGTGACGGTAATGGAGTGAGTGTGAGGGGATCAGATTGACGGTGATGGAGTGAGTATGAGGCGGTCCGGGTGACGGTGTTGGAGTAAGTGTGAAGTGGTCAGTGTGACAGTGATGGCGTGAGTGTTAGGGAGTCAGGGTGATGGTGATGAAGTGAGTGTGAGGGGTTATTTGTGACAGTGATGGACTGAGTGTGCGTGGGTCATTGTGATGGTGATGAAGTAAGTGTGAGGGGTTAAGTGCGATATGGATGGAGTGAGTGTGAGGGGTTAAGAATGACAGTGGTGGAGTGAGTGTGAGAGTGTCAGGGTGACGGCGATGGAGAAAGTGTGAGGAGTGAAGGGTGACAGTGATGGAGTGTGTGTGAGGTGGTCAGGGTGACATTGATGGAGTCAGTGTGAGGGATTAAGTGTGACGTGGATGGAGTGAGTGTGAGGTGGCCAGGGGAACAGCGATGGAGTGAGTGTGAAGGATGCACAGCGTGGGTGATGGAGTGTGTGTGAGGGATTAAGGGTGACGTGGATGGAGTGAGTGTGAGGGGTTATGTGTGACGGTGATGGAGTGAGTGTGAGGGGGTCAGGGTGACTGAGCACAAGTGAGTGTGAAAGGGTCAGTGTGCCGGTGATGGAGTGATTGTGAGGGGGTCTGGGTGATGGTGATGAAGTGAGTGTCAGGGGGTAAGGATGATGGTGATGGAGTGAATGTGAGGGGTTAGGGTGACAGTGATGGTGTGAGTTTGAGGGGGTCAGTGTGACGGTGATGGAGTGAGTGTGAGGGGTTAATGTTGACGGTGATGGAGTGAGTGTGAGGGGTCAGGGTGATGGTGACGAAGTGAGTGTGAGAGGGTCAGGGTGTCGGTGATACGAAGTGAGTGTGAGAGGGTCAGGGTGTCGGTGATGGAGTGAGTGTGAGGGGTCAGGGTGACGGTGATGGTGTGAGTGTGAGGGTTTAAGTGTGATGTGGATGGAGTGAATGTGAGGGGTTAATGGTGACGATGATGGAGTGAGTGTGAGGCGGCCAGGGTGACAGTGATTGAGTGAGTGTGAGGGGGTCAGGGTGTTGGTGATGAAGTGAGTGTGAGAGTATCAGGGTGACGTTGATGGAGTGAGAGGGCAAGGGTGACGGCGATGTAATGAGTGTGAGGAGTTAAGGGTGACGGTAATGGAGTGAGTGTGAGAGGATCAGGGTGACAGTGATGGTATGAGTGTGAGGGGATCAGGTTGACGGTGATGGAGTGAGTATAAGGCGGTCCGGGTGACGGTGATGGAGTAAGTGTGAAGTGGTCAGTGTGACAGTGATGGCGTGAGTGTTAGGGAGTCAGGGTGATGGTGATGAAGTGAGTGTGAGGAGTTATTTGTGACAGTGATGGACTGAGTGTGCGTGGGTCATGGTGATGGTGATGAAGTAAGTGTGAGGGGTTAAGAATGACGGTGATGGAGTGAGTGTGAGAGTGTCAGGGTGACGGCGATGGAGAAAGTGTGAGGAGTGAAGGGTGACAGTGATGGAGTGTGTGTGAGGTGGTCAGGGTGACATTGATGGAGTGAGTGTGAGGGATTAAGTGTGACGTGGATGGAGTGAGTGTGAGGGTGTCAGTGGAACGCCGATGGAGTGAGTGTGAATGATTCACAGTGTGGGTAATGGAGTGAGAGTGAGGGGTTAAGGGTGACGTGGATGGAGTGAGTGTGAGGG
>NW_025186923.1:2764-2994 GCF_004010195.1 Chiloscyllium plagiosum | reverse complement strand
CCTGGTAATTCATTATATTTGTGTACTAAACTGCGTTGAACTTCTGCTCATGATATATAAAATTTGGAAAGTGCAAGACAATGTTTTGAGTTACAAACAAAACCTCCTTTCCTTATATTAATCAGTATGAAACCACTATTTCTAAATTACTCACTGATATGCAAGAAGGAACCAGACTGTTCTGAAACTCCATAGTCCATTTTGTCCTTCACAGATTTACATCTCCATCT
>NW_025186923.1:1983-2752 GCF_004010195.1 Chiloscyllium plagiosum | reverse complement strand
ATTTGTGCCTTTGTTTAATCCGGATGCAACAGTTTCAAGTTCCTTCTAACCACATGTCCGTCACTAAAACATTGCTCTTGAGGATGTTTAACTTGTTCTCTGTACAAACGGGACGACAGCTTATGGTGGTCAAGATTCATACTCTCGAGCCATAGGATAATAGTCTGTTGATATCTCATGAGGGAAATTAAAAACAACTATTTTCATTTGCCATAAAAGCCCATCTGCTTGCCCCAAGTCCTTAAGCGAAGTCAATGTGTCATTCTTCCCTAGTCAGGTTTCAGTGTGACTTGTGTGATGAACATGTGGGTGTTCTGCACCTTTAACAGAATTAAAAACCAGCAAAAACTACTTGACAGCACCAAGTCTTCTGAAAAATAGATTTAATGTAACATTTGGTTAAACGTCACGATTAGCTTATTTTCTCAAGACAAAAATAAATTCAACCAAACAGGTTAAATTATAATCCAAAATTATAATTGGAGGTTGCCCACCTCCAATCAAGTTTGAATTTAGTATATTGATAATCTTAAAAGCCAATGACACAGTCCAATAGTTTGGAGGTACAAGACCGCGGGAAATTGACAGTTGAGGGGAGAACTGCCAAATTACCAGCATGCAAAGACTGCCTGAAAAACAGCTCTCCTCTCGGTAAGTTTATTGATTAGTAACTGGTAAAAGCAGAATCTCAAAGAAGAGAAGAAGACAGGAATATGGAGAAGAACCGAAAGCTTCTTGGTTTTGAGATAAGAAGTTTTGTTTTGTAAAT
>NW_025186923.1:0-1080 GCF_004010195.1 Chiloscyllium plagiosum | reverse complement strand
GGAGCCATGAAGAATATCGTGGATCTGTCTCTGAGTGCATTCTCTGCTCCATTGATTTGTCAGGTTGGAGCATCAATGACACCCTCCTGTTCCTGTATAAGTGTCTCGAGGTGCTGAATGGCCTCCCCCAGGTCCCATGGAACAGGTTCATGGGTCTGACTTGGCCCTGCCTGTTTCTGTTTATCAGCTTGATGTGATAATCAGACCCCTTCTCTTCCTGTGGAACAGGCAGGAGGATTGAATCGGCTACTCCTCTCTTTGTTCAGTACTTTCGATGGGCTAAATGGCTTCCACATATCCGTTTCAAATGTGCCTGAGATGCCGAATGAGCTCTTCATTTAACTGTGGAAATGTAGAGTGTCTGGCCTTGCTGTTACATGAATGTTACCGACACTTTAACAGCACAAGCCTGAATGCTGTCCGGGACTTACTGCACATGGACACAGACTAGTCCAGGAGCTGAGGTGCGACACATTGTTCTGAACATTGGGTGATCTTCAGTGACCATCCCCGTTTCTGATCTTATGATGAGGAAAGACAGGGATGAACCAGCTAAAGATGTTTGTTTTGAGGCAGCTACCCTGAGGATCTCCTGCAGAGATGTCCCAGGACTGAGAGGATTGTCAGTCACCGATCACAAACATCTTCCTTTGTGCTGTAAAAGACTCCAACCAGTGAGGTGGTACACCTAATTCCCATTAAGCTCAAATAAGTAGGTGGTCCTGATGCCATCCTCAGTCAAATGTTACCTTGTTATCAAGGCCATTCACTCTTTCCTGAGCCCCTGTGTTCACCTCTTGTTCATATCAATAGATGATGATGTATGTGTTGGGAGTGTTTTCCTCTCACAGAGGGTAATCAATGCCAGGAAGTATCTGGGCGAGATAGTGAGGGGTGTTACATCACTGAAAGTATTCAAAGAGGTGGTGCATGAATCTTTGGCCCGTCAGAGAGCTAAAGGGTGTGAAGAATTGGACATTAAAGACCAGTTATTGCTAACAGTAGGTCAGCCATGATGGTATACAATGGGTTGATCGTCCGAGTCACCTTGCTTCTTATGTTCTCATATTCTGTAATTAA
>NW_025186922.1:0-2994 GCF_004010195.1 Chiloscyllium plagiosum | reverse complement strand
CTACAAATTAATTTCATTATTATTCTATAAACATTAATACATTGCAGTCTCTTTTTATTTGATTTGCATGGCTGCTTTGTTCTTTTAAGTCTCACTTATGGGCCCGAACCTGGTAGATGGAGTTTAATTGGATAAATGCAATTTTGGATGGAACAATAAAATGGCAAATTATTATTTAAATGGGAAACAGATTGAAAGTTTGTTGGTGCAGAGGGATCTGGGTATCTTTGTGCATGAGTCACAAAGGGTATGCAGGTGTAGCATATACTAAGAAAGACCAATGGAATCCTAGCATTTATTGCAAAAGGACTGGATTATGAAAGTAAAGTAGTGTTGTTATAATTATGTAAGGCATTGCTGAGACCACACCTGGAATATTGTGTCCAGGGTTTGGTCTCCTTACTTGATGTGGTGGATGTGGTGGCACTGGGGGCAGTTCAGACATCGTTCTCCAGGTTGATTCCTGTGATGAAAGGACTGTCGTATGAGGAACAGTTGAATATCTTGGGCTTGTACTCTATGGAATTCAGAAAAATGAAGGGAGAATCTGATGGAGGAACATAAAATGCTGAAGGGTATTAACAAAGTGGATGTTGATCAGATGATTGCCCCTTGTGAGAATCTTGAACAAAAGGTAATAGATGCTGAGTGAGAGAAGGTACTTGCAAAACTGAGATGGGGAGAAACTACTCCTCTCAGAGAGCTGTGAATCTGTGGAACTCACTGCCCCAGACTGCAGTGGAGGCAGAATCAATCAATCAAATCAAGAAAGAAATAGATAGGTTTCTGATGAAAAGTGGGATAAAGGGCTATGGGGAACAGGCAGAAAAGTGGAGTTGAGACCAGGGTAAGATCAGCCATAATCATGTTCAATGGTGGTGTGGACCCAAAGGGCTGCATTGTCTACTCCCTCTCCGAATTCCTAGGTTCGCAAATTCCCATGTTCCTATGTTTTTATTCTTCATTGGAGAATGAGTTTGCTGATTGGTCACTCTGCCTGAGATAACAGCCTCAGCACAATGGGATCCTCCCACTCGATTTCTCTTCCTTCCCCCATTACCCAGTGAAAAACAGAAAGAGAATCTCCACATTACATTCAGAATCTGACTGTCTCTCCAGGGGACATGTTATCACCAAGAATCCCTGCAAAATGTGCATGGAACAGGTGGAAGAAACAGTAACTTTATGGTTCGGTTCAGATGTCAGGGTTTTCAGTTCCAGCTGTGTCATTGGGCCAGAGTTGAAATGTAACAATCATGGGCTGATCCCATGAGATCAAAATACTGTAAACACTTCCCAATATTCCAGTCCCAGTTTCCAATCTGTACCTCTGTCTTCACATGCAATTGAATGTGATAATTATTTTGAGATGAACAGAGTGTTTGAGCCAATAGATAATAAAAAGGTTCTGGAAATATTCAATAGACTGGGCAGCATGTTTGGAGAGAGAATCCAAGTTAATGGTTCAGGTTAATGACCTTTGTCTGAGCGGGCAAAACAGATGTATCAGGTCTAGAGTAAGTGCTGAGGGCAGGAGAGGGAGAGGAGGAGAAGAAGGTGAAAGTGCAAAAGGAATGAAAGGAGAGGTTCATGATAGGGTGGAAGGCAGAACTGCTTCAGTGATGAAATAGACAGTGGTGTCAGGGAAAAAGGGATGGAAATGGGACAAGTTTTTATGCCTCATTGGGATGATACATTGGAAATCAAGTCCTGTTATTCCTGAAGTCATCATAAAAGTTAAAGGTTTTTAAAAGTGCACAAAGTTCCCTAATTTATCTGTCCTTTATATCTAAGTTGACAAAAAGCAAAGACCAGGTCTCTACAATTAAAGAAAATAACATCGAGTCATAGAGGTGTACAACATGGAAACAGGTCCATGCCAACCAGATATCCCGACCCAATCTAGTTCCATTCGCCAGCACTTCGACCAGAGCTATCTAAACCTTTCCTATTCATGTACCCATCCAGATGCCTTTAAATGTTGTATTTGTCCCAATCTCCACCACTTCATCTGGCAGCTTGTTCCATGCACACACCACCTTCTGCATGAAAGAGATGCCCCTCAGGCCTCTTTTAAATCTTTCCCCTCTAACATTAAACCTAGATGCTCTGGCTCAGGGAAAAAGGCCTTGGCTATTCACTCTATCCATGCCCCTCATTGTGCGAAATGGAACAGACTTCAAACCGATCTAGCAGCTCAAGACTGGGCATCCATGAGGCGCTGTGAGCCATCAGCAGCAGAACTGTACTCCAGCACAATCTGTAACCTTATGGCCTGGCATATCCCCCACTCAACCATTACCATCAAGGCAGGGGATCAACCCTGGTTTGATGGGGAGTGCAGGAGGGCATGCCAGGAGCAGCACCAGAATATCCGAAGATGAGGTGTTAACCTGGTGAAGCTACCAAACAGGACTACTTGCCTGGCAAATGGCACAAACAGCAAGTGATAGACAGAGCTAAGTGATCCCACAACCAACAGGTCAGATCTAAACTCTGCCGTCCTTCCACATCCAGTCATGAATGGTGGTGGACAATTAACCAACTCATTGGAGGAGGAGGCTCCACAAATATCCCAAAGAACAAAGTACAAATAAAATTTACAGCCCAGGAACAGACCCTTCTGCCCTCCAAGCCTGACCTGATCCAAATCTACTGTCTAAACCTGTCGCCCAATTCCTAAGGATCTGTATCCCTCCACTCCCCACCTACTCATGCATTTGTCCAGACACATCTTAAATGAATCTACCGTGCCTTCCTCTACCACCTCTGCTGGCAACGCGTTCCAGGCTCCTACCACCCTCTGTGTAAAGTACTTGCCGTGTGTATCCCCCTTAGACATTGCACCTCTCACCTTGAACGTGTGACCTCTAGTTATTGAATCCCTCACCCTGGGAAAAAGCTTATCTCTATCTACTCTGTCTATACCCTTCATGACTTTGTAGACATCAATCAGGTCTGCCCTCAATCTCCTTTTTTCTAATGAAAACAAAC
>NW_025186921.1:1960-2994 GCF_004010195.1 Chiloscyllium plagiosum | reverse complement strand
TGCTCCCTCAATATCTCAGCTGGTGCTCCCTCAATGCCTCAGATATGTCTCACACAATACCTCAGAATGTGCTCCCTCAGTACGTCAGAAAGTGCTCCCTCGGTACCTCAGAAAGTGCTCTCTCAGTACCTCAGAAAGTGCACCCTCAATACCTCAGAAAATGCTCCCTCAATGCCTCAGAAAGTGCTCCCTCAGTACCTCAGAAAGTGCTCCCTCAGTACGTCAGAACGTGCCCCCTCAGTACCTCAGAAAATGCTCCCTCAATATTTCAGAATGTGCTCCCTCAGTACCTCAGACAGTGCTCCCCCAATACCTCCGAATGTGTTCCCTCAGTACCTCAGTCAGTGCTCCCTCAATGCCTCAGAAAGTGCTCCCTCAATACCTCGGATAGTTCTTCCTTATTACCGTGGAAAGTGCTCCCTTAATAACTCAGAAAGTGCTCCCTCAGTACCTCAGTTAGTGCTGCCTCAGTTCCTCAGAAAGTGCTCCCTCAATATCTAAGAAAATGCTCCCTCAATAGCTTCGATAATGCTCCCTCAATACCTCAGATAGTGCTTCCTCAGTATGTCAGAAAGTGATCCCTCAGTACCTCAGACAGTGCTCCCTCAATACCTCCGAAAGTGCTCCCTCAATACCTCAGAATGTGCTCCCTCAATATCTCAGAAAATGCTCACACAGTACCTCGGATCGTTCTCCCTCAGTACCTCTGATAGTGCTTCCTCAATACGTCAGAAAGTGTGCCCTCAGTACCTTAGAAACTGGTCCCTCAGTCCCGCGGACAGTGCTCCCTCAATACCTCAGAAAGTGCTCCCTCAATACCTCCGAAAGTGTTCCCTCTGGACCTCAGAAAGTGTTCTCTCAGTACCTCAGAAAGTGCTCCCTCAATACCTCAGAAAATGCTCCCTCAATGCTTCAGAAAGTGCTCCCTCAGTACCTCAGAAAGTGCTCCCTTATTTCTCACTCAAGTCCTCCCACAATACCTCAGAAAGTGCTCCCTCAATGCTCCCTCAATACTTCAGATAGTGCTCCCTCAG
>NW_025186921.1:0-1190 GCF_004010195.1 Chiloscyllium plagiosum | reverse complement strand
CAGACAGTGCTCCCTCAATACCTCAGAAAGTGCTCTCTCAATACCTCAGAAAGTGCTCCCTCAATACCTCAGAAAGTGCGCCCTCAGTACCTCAGACAGTGCTCCCCCAATACCTCAGGTAGTGGTCCCTCAGTACCTCAGAATGTGCGCCCTCAGTACCTCAGGCAGTGCTCACCAATACCTCCGAAAGTGTTCCCTCTGTACCACTGAAAGAATTCCCTCAGTACCTCAGAAAGTGCTCCCTCAATACCTCAGAAAGTGCTCCCTCAATGCCTCTGAAGGTGCCCCCACAATACCTCAGAAAGTGCTCCCTCAATACCTTAGATAGTTCTTCCTCAATACCTCAGATAGTGCTCACTCAATACTTCAGATAGTGCTCCCTCAATACTTCAGATATTGCTCCCTCAGTACCTCATATAGATCACCCTCAGTACCTCAGATAGTGCTCCCCCAATACCTCAGAAAGTGGTCCCACAATTTTTCAGATAGTTCTCCCTCACTACCTCAGATACAGCTCCCTCAATACCTCTGGAAGTGCTCCCTCAATATCTCACAAAGTGCTCCCTCAGTACCTCAAAACGTGCTCCCTCAATACCTCAGAAAGTGCTCCCTCAATTCCACAGATAGTTCTCCCTCAGTACCTCAGAAAATGCTCCCTCAGTTCCTAGACAGTGCTCCCTCAAGACCTCAGAAAGTGCTCCCTCAATACCTCAGAAAGAGCTACCTCAATACCTCAGATAGTTCTCTGTCAGTACCTCAGATAGTGCTTCCTCAGTACCTCAGAAAGTGCTCCCTCAGTAACACAGAAAGTGCTCCCTCAGTACCTCAGACTGTGCTCCTTCAAAACCTCAGTAACTCCTCCCTCAGTACCTCAGACAGTGCTCCTCCAATACTTCAGAAGGTGCTCTCTCAGTACCTCAAAAAGTGTTCCCTCAGTACCACAGAAAGTGCTTCCTCAGTACCTCAGAAAGTGCTCCCTCAATGCCTCTGAAAGTGCTCCCTCAATACCTCAGAAAGTGCTCCCTCAATACCTCAGATATTTCTCCCTCAATACATAAGAAAGTTTTCCCTCAATACCTCAGATAGTTCTCCTTCAATATCTCATATAGTTCTTCCTCAATACCTCAGATAGTTCTCACTCAATATCTCATATAGGTCTCCCTCAGTACCTCAGATAGTGCTCCCTCAAT
>NW_025186920.1:0-2994 GCF_004010195.1 Chiloscyllium plagiosum | reverse complement strand
TGTCCAGCAATATCCTTGTACATCTTTTCTGCAGCCTATCAAGTTTAACAACATCCTTCCTGTCGGAGAGCGAACTGAATTAAATACAGTCTTCTAAATCTGGCCTCAGCAACATCCTGTCCAGTCGCAACATGATCTCCCAACTCGCATACTCAATGCACTGATTAATAAAAGCAAGCATACGAAACCCCACCTTCAACAACCTGTCTACCTGCGACTTCACTTTCAAGGATCTATGATCGTGGGCCCTTTTGTTCAATAACGCTCCCCATGACCTCACCATTAATTATATATGTCTTGCCCTATTTTACCTTACCAAATGCAATACTTCACATTTATCTAAATTTAACTCCATCTATCACTCCTTGGCCCATTGGCCCATCTGACCAAAGTGTCCCTGTACTCTGAAGGGAAACTTGCTGGCCATTGCACCTCCAAATTTAATGTCATGTGTAAACATAATAAACAGGCAAATATTCACATTCAACTCATTTATATAAATAATGAAAAGCAGTGGATTCAATACGGCTCTTTGTGGCACATCACTGGTCATAGACCTCCAGTCTGAAAAACAATCCTTTGCCACATCTGTCTCCTACCTTCACTCTAATGTTGTCGTCAATTGGCTAGCTTATCTTGGATCTATTTATGATCTAACCGTACTAACTTGTCTGCCATGTGGGGTCCTGTCGACTGCCTTGCTGAATCTATATGGACAGCATCTATCACAATGCTATCATCAATCTTCTTTGTCACCTCTTCACAAAGTGCAATCAACTTTGTTAGAAATGATTCGCCATGCACAAAGACATGTTGACTATCCTTCATCAGTTGTTGCATTTGCAAATACACGTAAATCCTGCCCCTCTCAATGCTCTCCAACAATATGGCCACCAATGACGTCAGGCTCGCTGATCTATAGTTCAGGTCACTATTCCATTTCCTCGTCCTACGCTTCCGCTGCTCAGTTCAAATGTTAATGTAACCGGGTTGGTGATATGATCAATAATATAGGTCTCAGACTGTGTGAGGATTAGGAACGAGTCAGGCAGGATTCTTTAATCTGCGAAAATTAACAAGTTTATGACCGAAACAAAGTTACTCAAACTAGGATGGAAAGATGAATGACAAATAGTTTGCCTATTGAAAATCTGTGCGTCGATGTTTCTCTCTCTAAAATACTGACACATGCACACGTTTGATGACAAACTGAAAAATATAATCTCTGCAGAAGGTTAACTTGAAAGAACTGTCCCAAATATTAATTGAACTCATGATGAAAGGAAGCATGAGTGATAGCTCCAAACATTATTCAGCTTATGAAGCTACTCTGCTCTTACAAGCTACTGGTAACGGGATAACTTACTGGAACAAGTGGATTAAGTTGGATTGCCTTTACTTCAGGCAGTGGTGCGATTCCAATCAATCCTCGACAGGAATCCTCCATGCGTGGTAAAGAGACTGAGGAGGTTTCAGCTCACACACATTGCTGGGAAGAGGAACAGAGAGAGAGAGAGAGAGGGAGCAAGAGGCTGTTACTTCTCAGGAAGGATGCATTTCCTCCCTCTCTGAGTTGAATAACACAATAACGTTATCCGAACGCAAACTGGACCAAATGAAGTCTGTTTGAACAGTGTCTGAACTGTACGACTCCATCACATTCCCTGCTCCATGTAGGTACATCACCGCTGCTGTTGTACACCCAGCCATTTCTTTTAGAACAAATAACGCCTCGAGACCTCAAAGACCTCCGCTTCTTCCTTTCCCGCCGGACCAACCAGTACCCTTCCACTGACACCCTCCCTCGACTGACTGAACTGGTTCTCACTCCGAACAACTTGTCTTTCCAATCCTCCCACTTCCTCCAAACCAAAGGAGTAGCCATGGGTACCCACATGGACCCCAGCTCTGCCTGCCACTTCATCGGATATTTGGAAGAGTCCAGATACACTGGCACCATCCCCCACCTTTTCCTCCGCTACATCGATGACTGTATCGGCGCTACCTCGTGCTCCCACGAGGAGGTTGAACAGTTCGTTCACTTCACTAACACCTTCCACCCCAACCTCAAATTAATCTGGACTGTCAAAGACTCCTCCCTCCCCTTCATAGACCTCTCCATTTCTATCTCGGATGACCGACTCATCACAGACGTTTACGATAAACTGACCGATTCCCACAGCTACCTAGATTACCCCTCCTCCCACCTGCCCCCTGTAAAAACGCCATCCCGTGTTCCCAATTCCTTCGCCTCCGCCGCATCTGCTCCCAGGAGGACCAATTCTAATACCAAACAACCCAGATGGCCTCCTTCTTGAAAGACCGCAATTTCCCCTCAGACGTGGTTGACGATGCTCTCCACCACATCTCCCCCACTTCCCGCTCCTCCGCCCTTGAACGCAGCCCCTCCAATCGCCACCAGGACAGAGTCCCACTGGTCCTCACCTACCACCCCAACAACCACAAGATACATTGTGTCATCCTTCGTCATTTCCGCAACCTCCAAACAGACCCCACCACCAAGGATATATTTCCCTCCCCTCCTCTATCGGTGTTCCAGAAAGATCACTCCCTCTGCGACTCCCTCGTCAGGTCCACACCCCCCACCAAACCAACCTCCACTCCCGGCACCTTCCCCTGCAACCGCAATAAATGCAAAACTTGCGCCCACACCTCTCCCCTCACTTCCCTCCAAGGCCCCAAGGTAATCTCCCATATCAATCACAAATTCACCTGCACCTGCACACACATCATTTTCTGCATCCGCTGCACCTGATGTGGCCTCCTCTACATTGGGGAGACAGGCTGCCTACTTGTGGAACGTGTCAGAGAACATCTCTGGGATACCCGCACCAACCAACCCAACCGCCCCGTGGCTCCCCCTCCCACTCAGCCAAGGACATGCAGGTCCTTGCCCTCCTCCTTCGCCAGACCATGGCAACACGCCGCCTGGAGGATGAACGCCTCATCTTCCGCCTAGGAACCCTCCAATCA